>NC_080725.1:3980000-4280000 GCF_019097595.1 Hemibagrus wyckioides
CAGCTTGTCAATTTATCACAAAAAGTCCTCTCTTCTAAATATTTTAGTTTTATAAGACACATAGAAAGCGCTACACTTTTTTTTTTTTCCATCGCTTTATAATTAACAATTGTTTAGGTGTCTGCACTATGAATGGGCCGTTACCATAGTAACAATAACACATTAGAAGGAACACATTTCTATAAACCTGAGATGTGAATTACAGCTTGAAGTGTTATCCCAGCTGCGTTGTTATCGCAAATGAATCATCTTTATCTGTATTAATCCTTTCATGACCTGTGTTAATCTTTTCAGTTCATGACCAGGTATAAAACCCCCAAAAATCGTTGTTGTTGTTGGAATGCTCACAGGTCAGGGAGGAATTTACCGGACATGATATACAGCTGCTTTATCGTATTCTTCGTTACTGTACTGATCAGAGTTCCAAAAATTGCCATTAATCATATATATACAGTGTCTTTTATATATACTTATATATGTCATAAAAAGGAACCCGTGTGGAATTTGGCCTCAGTCTTGGATTATTTTGTCAGAGGCTTGGTGAAGTGTGAACTGTCAGCCTGCTGCAGCTGATGTTGGAAGTTTGGATTTGCATTCTGAAACCACAAAGCGTTCTGTTTTTAAGCGCGCGCTGCCTCGCCTCTGTCACTCTTTCCTCACGTCTGTTGAACACCGCTAGAGCTCTCTCCATCATGGTAGTACCCGACAGTCACCCTGCCAAAAAGGAGAGACGGAGAGAATGATTTATTCAAGCAGAGACGAAGGCACCAGCGCAAGCCACCCCTTTCTATATTATCATTCTGCAGCTGGCTGCATTTACCCTTACGGAATTGTCTTCATGCCTTTTGCTCTTGAATGCACTCCTGTCTCTTTGCTCTCAAGTTTACCCCAGCACATGTCTGTTTCAGAGAAGGGACAGAGGAGGGAGGGGAACGTGTGAAATGAGAGAAAAATGATTCATCTGCCAGCACCTGCTGCCATGCTGGATGTCAGCAAGTGCTTGTCATTGAGCTTTTTGTTCTTTCTTGACTTTTCCTAGTTGAAAGTATTCCCCTGATGAGGATCGAAGTTTATTTTAACAACGCTTTGGTCACTGCGGTGAAGTAAATCATTCCTTTTATCAGCTGAACATAATTAAGAGCAGAATTAGACAGGATTATATTTAGGGGCCTGTGGGACTGTAAGCTGACGGATGGGAGGCGTTGTGCGAATGCCACTGTGCGTAGGCTGGATAAAAATACTTCTTAAAGAAGCTCCACTCCACTACCTGTGTGATCTTTTGCATTGTGCTCAGCGTGGTGGGAAGGGTAGAGCTCTATTTTTATTTAATACCCAAATAAAACACAGCCAACATTTTGGTGAAAAGCAGTCTGCTGTTTAAAACAGAACGTGGCAAATGCCATCCAAAGTTAGTTCATTAAGTATGAACCACTATGTGCTGGAAAACACTGGGGAGATATATAATAGAAATACAAGCACTGTGTGAATTCTGGCTCGGACACTTGCACAACTTAAAATTTTCCACAAAATTATTTTTGTTAGGACCTGCCCACGATATCCCACACCTCCACATACATCATTAAATAAAGAAAATATATAATGCCTAAAAAAAAAAAAGTAAGCAGTTACAAAGGTTGTTGTAATGTGTTCGCATTGTACAGCATCACAAATAACATTGTTTTTTATCTGATTCTTTGCTCAAGGCTTTGCCAAGAATGGGAAAAGGAATATGTGGTCAGTCAAATTTAAGAAGTTGTCTTTATTTGTCACATATACAGTACTGCACAGTGAAATTCTTTCTTTGCATATCCCATCCTTGGGAGGTTGGGGTCAGAGTGCAGGGTCAGCCAGGGTCAGCCTTAACCACTTGAGCCACCACCGGCTTCAAGAAAAAAGAATGATGTATAGTTTACATAAAAACATTACAAGGGCCCAACAGTGGTAACCTGGTGGTGCTGGGGCTTGAACCCTGATCTTCCGGTCAACGACCCAAAGCCCCAACGACTTGAGCCACTACCGGCTTCAAGAAAACAGCGTAATATAAAAAGGTAATGTGTCTGTTGTAAAGCACCATTGTTGTGGGTTTGAGCTCAGGGTTTGATTTTATTCAGGTCTTGAAAATATAGTCATTTCATGTTAAATGTACGAAAACTAATTGTGTTACTGTTACACAATTCAATCATATGGACTGGAAAGAAGTTTAGCTGTTTTTTGTTTTTTTGTATTCCATGGTATCCTAGTCTGATCTTATGTTGACCTTGACCTAACTGGTCTTTATTTATAGCTATATATACAGTATATATAAAGTTTAAAGTTAAGTTACTATTTTATCCCTAATGAGCAATCCCGAGGCAAAGCTGGCGAGGAAAATATCCCTGAGATGATATGAGGAAGAAACCTTGAGAGGAACCAGGCTCAGAAGGGAACCCATACTCGTTTGGGATGACAGTGGACAGGAAATAACGTAAATGTACATAATGTCCTTTAGTCTCCACCTGTTAACCTTCTGGCAAAAAAAAAGCACACCTCATATTTGTATACCTCTTTGTATCCATATATCTATTTTTAGAATGCATTATGTCGTCTTTCTGTATAATGTATGCATATTTAGTTACTTGTCTACTGCACAGACACAGACGACGGGGCAGTGTTCAGAATGAAAAAGGGCTACACATTACACTACCACAGCACACTGACCTTGAAAGCAGTGACACACAGGCAGGTTGAAATGCACATACAGAGGTCTGGTGTGATTTATAAACAGCGCCAAGGGCGATCTTGGTCAATCACATTACTGGCAAGAGCAGTGATATATGTAGCTGAAGATGGCTTCAGTCAATACAACACTGGTGAACGCCGGTTTCCTGTGAATCCATCATGTATTAGCTAACCCAGTAGTTTAAAAAACAGCTTCATTTGGTAATTAAAAAAAGAAAAAAATAATTCACTCTAGCAAACTGAATTAGTGTGAGACATGGGAGAGCAATCCAGAGTGTTATTTAATCTGACAGGCTCTACCAAACATGCATACTCATGTGACATTTCCAGCAAGAAAAATGTCACTAGGGATGTTGGGCTAAATAGTGAGTTATCAGCGAGTTAATAAAGTTTGTAAAATTCACTTAAGCATGTGTTCAGCATGTTTACTGTCTCTGTATTGATTTGCAGTGACTCTCCTCTCCAAGGGGACATGCTGACCAAACCGTGTCAGTATTCAGCATCCAGGCCTGCACCGTTCACATGCACCTGCTCACCTGTCGGGAATATGATGAAGGAGGGGTTTTTCTTCACAATTGTTTCCTGTGGTGTCCAAGACTTCTCGTGTTCTTGAGCAAACCAGTGCATTCTTTCTAATTCTGATCTGTTTTTCTTTTGTTTATACAGCGTAATGATGGCAGGGATCGCTCTTTAAACTTATTGCGATGTAAAAGCAAAAGATTCCAGATAGCAATGGCTCACATGAACTCAACTCTGTACCTTTTATTTGCTTAGGGAAAGTGTAACAATGAGGGAATAACCCACACATGGTCATGGAACAGCTGTGCAGACAGGTTGTCCAGGTGTCCGATCTGGACAAATTAAAGCCTGCCATTATAATATTCATATTCCCATTCCTTATTATAATCATATAACTCTGAAACGCTCTAGCAGACATCTAAAGAAACGATAACTTTGCCGGTGTCTCCAATGTCAGTAGAAATTAGAATTAGACAGGTAATTAGAAGTTTTTGTGCTATGACCCTGCTCGTGTAATTCAGTTTTATTTGTATAGCGCTTTTTACAATGAACACTCTCATAAGGCAGGGTCATAGATGAACACATAAATGATCCATTTTTAATCCATCCCTAATCAACATGCCACAGCTTGTCCATAGGCTGCTATTCCTTCCTTTATATTTGTTACTTAACACGTATGTTGTCTGGAGAGCCGATGACTAAAGTTGTTTATTCGCCTCGGACATTTGGAAAAACCACGGGTCACTTCAGGATGATATTTCACACGTTCTGTTCCCCCATTTGCACTAACAGCAGATATCTAGCATTTGCGCATCAGATTACACCTACGTAGCCAACGTGTAAAAAAGCCTAAGTAATAACCATGCTATCAAACCCTTTGAGCTTCACTAAATTGCACAAGACATGCAAATGAATGTGTTTCCATTATATCCACCCACTGTTTCAGCATCCATTGTTTCATGCCTCCTACAGGAAGTCCAGAATTGCATATTAATTTAAGTCCTTCATGCATGACTAAAACAACTTTTTTTTTTAAACACCATTACGCAAATTAAAACACCAACAAGCCATTACTAGAGCCCCTTAATGCTCCTCGGCCATGTAACCATGACATACGATGGTAATGTAAAAAAAAAAACGCTTGCAGATGATGGATTGACTTATGTGGCAGATAGATAGATAGACAGATAGATAGATTGATCTCATAGCGCCTAGGGGAGATCTTTTCTGACATCCTGCCACCGATTCTCAGACGTGGATGCACATGCAGATGCCGATGCCAAGTGCTGGGTTTATGGTGGACACACTCAGGCTCCAGTTATGTAAAAAAAAAAAAAAAAAAAAAAAGGATTTGGACCACGTGGTACAGCTTATCCCCTCCTCTGGCTTAGTTTGTCCTTCTCTCCCTGATGGAAAGCAATTGCCTGAGATGTGCTTTTTACGCGGTCTGCTCTCTTAACCCTCTCACCCTTAGCATTATTCTCATTCCACCTTGCAGAAATAAGTGTTCTAAATGTTGTGATTTGTTGAGATTTAAAATTCTCTATGTGACCCTGATCTTGTCAGCCTGTCAGGCCTTGAGGCAGAGTCAGTATGCCAAGATCTGTAAAATAAATAAATAAGTAATGTAGGCAGAGGGTAAAGTTTGCAGGTGGAGTTAAATAAGTGCATTTAACTGTTTGCCACTCAGCAGTTAATGCGTAGGAAACTTCCCAGTTTTTTTTTTTTTTTTGTTCTCGAAGAACTTTATTGATCTTTATGGGTTCTAATTTAGAGTTTAAGATAGATTGTTCAGCCTTTAAAAAAAAAAAAAACAGTCCATTCGATTTACTTCGCATTCTGGTTTTGTAAGTAATCCCGATTCAATTGTACACTTGTCAGATTAACACAGCTGGATTATGTAGCGCCGACTTGCTTTTCTTCAGTCTAAAGACAGATGAATTTTAATCAGGTTTAAATCAAGCTTAATCAGAATTCAAACCGTGATTTCACTCAAGAGCTATTGTTAATGCTCTTTGCATTTAGCTGCGAAAACAGAAGTGCGACTGTCAGAGACTGCAGGACAACTGGGGCAGGTTTCACAAGATTTATCCAAAAACCTGCCAACTCATTTCCATATAAAACTGCCAAAAATGTACCTGAGCTGACTGATAGCAACAGATTGTCACACCAAATATTGACTTTCTTTTGTTTATTATTGCTTTTCTCTTAACAGTACGGTTTTTTTTAAGTATAGAAAAGTTTAATTTCATTACATTTCCCAACATTTCTTTGCATGCGTCAAATACGTTTGCACATGAATATAAATATCAAAATCATGCACTTGATCATATTCATATTCCTGCAGTAACAAAATAGCCTGAACGGCGCAAAAGAAAGAAAAAAGTATTCGTCCTGTTGATGGAAGGTTATGAGGTTGAATCCCGATTGTGTCACAGCCATTAGCAAGAATCGTCCAGTCACAGTGACACAAGGCAATTACTGACATCTGTGAGCTCGTGTACGTGGAACAGGGCAGATAGCTCAAGTGCGTGATGCTGCAGTCTAGTCTGCAAAGCAAATGATGGACATTAAGTGTTACTACTGTGGGTTAGAAGCATCCAGTGTGCTGCTTTTGAATTAAATGTGTGTCAAGTTGAGATCATTTTTCTACATATATTCAGATTGAAAGATGAATTTCTCAGATCTACAGTAAACGATCCATTCTTAGTTAATACATAAGGATGGCATGATGTTTCGGTGGGTAGTGTTGCTGCTTCACAGCTTCAGAATCCCCTGTTCAACCCTGAGCTCAGGTTGCATGTTCTCCCCTGTGTCTGTGAGGTTCTCTAAGGTTTCCTCTCACCTCAAAACACCAAAACATTCCAGTAGGTGGATTTGCTACACTAAATTGATCCTGAATGTGAGTGCATGGGCTGGCATCATGTTCAGGATGTGTTCCTACCTTGTGCTTGGTGTTCCTGAAGTAGAGACAGATTTCCATCATGGCTCCTAATTACAAATTAATGCACAACAGATTGGAATTTGGAAGTTTGGTTTTGAACATCGATTGGGATCTCAGAGAGCATATATTCATATATTAACTTTTATTATCGTACATCAGTGTTGGTTGTAATTGAGCAGCTCATATACAGATCAACAGTTCACCAGACAATAAGGTGCTGGATATAAAGAGAAGATGAGAAAAGTGATAAATGTGCATTAATAGTTAGTGTAAATGTAGCAGTGTGCAAATGCAGATGGACAGAAACCTGCTTCAGCAGTAGTCATTGAATTTAACATGTGAGATGATTGAATATACATTTATAACATCAGAGGTATGAGTAGAGATTTAAAGGAGTGATTGCTTGCACTGCAAATTCTTATTAGATGGTCTATGTGAAATTTCAGAGAGCAACTACTACTAGGATATCACAATGTACTGTGTATAACATGGACAAGAATGGATCTTGCTGAGAATCACCTGTTTTATTTCACCTCTTACTGCTGCTGTGGTTAACCTTGGCCACCATGAACTTGGCTAATCGCTTCTATGAGCAGGGACCTCTCACTGCAGCCAATTCGAGTGTGTCAACTCTGAGAGCTGCTGGAAAAGGGGGCTCATGGATCATTCATTTTACACGGGAATGCAGTTGAGCATGTAGTTGGGTGAGACCACAGCATGGCATCTCTCATCACTTGACCATATACACACACACACACACACACATACACAGATGCATTAAGGCTGTGGTCTATGAGATTTCTATGGCTGTTATATGTAGTACTACTCAGCTTTTAGACCTAACCTAGCCATGAATAGTATTATTTTTTCCCACTTTTTAATGGATGTGAATGGATTTTTTTCCACTATGCAGCACACAGTGCATTTGTGAGGGAGTTTATAGACTTAGAAAACACTACTTCAACACTTTTTGTTTTCTTGAATTATATACATAAGCCTTCATTTGCTTATATAACCAATATATACACAGATTTGACCACTGAACCACTGACAGGTGAAGTGAATGATATTGCTTGTCTTATTACAATAAGCTCATAAGCTATCTAGGGGAGGGATATAATAGACATCATTGTGAACAGTGGGTTAACAAATTTGATGTGTCGGAAGCAGGAAAAATGGGCAAGTGACTTGGGTAAGGGTCAGACAATGATGGTGAGACAACTGGGTCAGAACATGTACAAAACAGAGATGCTAATACCTGCTACACAACAAAGAACATAGAAATTAGTCTAAAACCTCTTCAGGTCCTAGTGTAATCGAGAATAGGTTACATGTACATATTGTATAGTATATTGTTACTTTATCTGTCGAATGCAGTTCAGACTTTAAGGGTATTTGCATCCAAATCCAGTGAATGGCGTTACACCACATGTTTAGTAAGCGTTTTTGCCTTTTTAAGGAGCTTAATATGACTGGATAAGTTAAAATAATCATAAATTGTCAATTTTAATACTTGGTTTCGAATCCTTTGCATTCAGTGACTGCTGGAAGACTATAACTCATAGTCATCACCAGTCTCTGGGTTTTTTTTTTCCCCTGGTGATGTTCTGCCAAACCTTTTCTCCAGCTCTTTTCAGTTCCAGCTTGTTCTTGGGGCATTTTGCCTTCGGTTTTGCCTTCAGCAAGTGAAATGCATGCTCATTTGGATTCAGGTCAGGTCATTGACTCTGCCATTGCAGAACATTCCACTTCTTGGCCTTAAAAAAAGTCTTCGGCTAGTTTCAAAGTATAGTTCAGGTCATTGTCCGTCTGCGAGTGTGAAGTGCTGTCAAAAGGGATTTGAAGTATTGGCTGAATGTGACCAGATAATATAGCCCTATACACTTCAGAATTTATCCTGCTGCTTTGGTCAGAAGTCACATCATCATTAAATACAAAGGAAGCAGTTCCATTGGCAGCTGTACATGGCTACTGAAATAAGATGAGGTGGTACGCTTCATATCATGACCAGTTCTTTCCTTTCACCATACTCTTCTCTTTTCATCATTATGAGACAAGTTGATCTTTTCCTCATTCCTCTATCCGTTTCAGAAGTGCACCGATTTTCTTTTTTTGGCTAATCATGTTTTCTTGTTATTGAGGCTTACCGGGTGTTTCTCATCTTGCAGTAAACCCTCTGTATTTACTCTGAAGTCTTCTCTAAATTGTTCAACACACTTTGACACAGATCCGCCTACCTCCTGGAGTGTTTTCTTGATCTGGCCAGATTTGTTTGGGGTTTTTCTTAACCAAGGAAAAAAGTCTCCACAATTGTTTCCTGTCGTGTTCAAGACTTTTTGTGTTTTTGAGCAAACCAGTGCGTTCTTTCTAATTTTGGCAATTTTTCTAATTCTGATCTGTTTTTCTTTTGTTTATACAGCGTAATGATGGCAGGGATCGCTCTTTAAACTTATTGCGATGTAAAAGCAAAAGATTCCAGATAGCAATGGCTCACATGAATTCAACTCTGTACCTTTTATCTGCTTAGGGAAAGTGTAACAATGAGGGAATAACCCACACATGGTCATGGAACAGCTGTGCAGACGGTTGTCCAGGTGTCCGATTTGGACAAATTAAAGCCTGCACATATTCATTATGATATTCATATTCCAATTCATTACTATAATCATTTAATTCTGAAATACTGTAATAGACAGCTAAAGAAACAATAACTTTGCCAATGTCCAAACATTTCTGGACCTAATTGTATGAGTTACAGTATGTGCTTTTATGAGCGACTTCACCTCACCCAAGGATTCCTCAATGACTTTGAATTCTAATGGGTTTTATTTGCAAGGGGCACCTTCATCTGTGCCACAGCCCTCTAAAGAAGACGAGGTAATTTTGAGCTAAGCTGTAATCCCCTCGGCGCTACGCTGCACCAGGAGGCCAGACTGACCCCAGATCAGGGCGAACCCCGTCGCAGATGATCACACTGTCACACTTCATCTCTGGCTGAGTGAATCCAAACGATTACCTAATTGTTCATTAATTGTCTGATAGTATTTTCTCAGTGTTTCTAATTTTTTCCCTCCCTTCCTAGTTAAGTGCATGTCAAGGTGACTGTCATGCTTTTTGTAGATGCAATTACAACACAATTACAAGTTTGGCGAGGTAAAACACGTGTCCAGACATGTCACGGAGGAGCGTGGAATGGAAGAGACTTAGTCCTGGATAATATAATAACATGTCCAATATGAGTCTGGAGTCATTGATTTATTTCTTAAATTAATTTGATTAATTTTTGCTAAAGGCTGTGTTTCAGACGGATTTTTTTTTTCCTCCAAAGAGACGGTCGCACGAGAGAATATGAAATTTATCTGCTGTGGAGAAACAAAAGGGATAAAAGCTTCAGGATTATCATTCTCGCTGTAGCCTGGAGAACTTTCCGATAATACCAGACGCAACATTATTATTAGTAGTAGTGGTGCACACCGATCTGTGCAGACAGGTGGATCTTTGTGGCCTGGGATGCCTGGGGCTGATGTACACAACATTATGATCATTAGGAACTTGAGCTTCTGAATGGGCATCTAAGCTTAACTGCTAAGAGCTGGAAATGCTGTTGTGGTTAAAAAAAATGGCTTCTCATTAAAGAAATTCTTTACTACAAGCTGATGGTTTTTAGTGAAAAAAATGCCTATTGTACCTTTTATTTGTGGAGCTGTCTTTTTTACAGCATTTTATACTGGTGTTTTGTTCAGTATGAGGAGCAAGTGCATGTATGTTTAATAATATCAGCGTTGGTGTTAGGTTTATTTCCACAGATGTGTTTACTTGTTCCACACTGTCAGATTCATCATGCTATACTTGTGTGCGTGCATGTGTGTGTGTCTGTGTGTGTGTGTGTGTGTGTGTGTGTGTGAATCATTTATATTGGCAGGCCAGCAGTGATGGCTCTGGTGGCTTGACTATGTGTTGGAGATGCTGCCTAAAGGATAACATGGTTCATTCACATTGGCTTAGGCTTTCACTCTACCCAATGCCATTAACTATGCCACACACACAGAATAATTTTAAAACACATACCAGAGATTCTAGGCTTTCATCTTCCTTTCATCAGTACGAGAGTGCAGTGTGAGAGACAACATGAGCAAAGTGAGCAGTGTGTGTGTGTGTGTGTGTGTGTGTGTGAATATAGCAGGAAAAGATAGTGGTGACTCCTGACAATGTCAATTGTTTTTGTCCAATGGAGACAACTGTAGAGAAGACTCCAATTCCCTTAACAAGTGTTCCATCCTGTCTCTGAGAGCCTGGGGAAGGAAAAAACAAACAAACACACAACCCCACGACTTCTCTGAGACCCAGATTAGCCACCAGGCACTCTGAGCTACATCTTTAAACCAAGACAACCACCAGGAAAAAAAAGATACTTATGTTTTAGCCTTGAAATAAGGGTCTGTATATGAGTATCATAAGAACTAGCTCGTTTTTCACAACATTAACATTGATGTAGCTATAAATGGTTAAAAAAGTACAATGTTCAGTGCTAAATAAAAATTGCAGTCGTTGCGGTGGTATAAACTGAGTTGATTAATTAAGAACTCCAACAACTGCATGGCACCTTGTAGTGTTTTCTTCCATTTAATACAAAAAATTAAAAGCAGCATAAGATTTTTTTTCCGCTAAAAATGTAGAATTTCGTCCACTATTATGTTCTAGCGTGGAGCTGGAAATAAAGCCGCACTCAGCGTGGTGATCTAACTCAGACTTTTCACTCAGTCAGATATTCAGCAGCAGCAGTCACTCGTTCCATTCTTCTTATTCACGGCATTGTGATTAACTCTAATGGGGAGCGCTGGCTGTTAGACTTTTTTAGCTTAATGTTAGCATTAGCATTCGTTTAACAACAGGGTACTATGGGTCTCAAAAGGAAGTAGCACTCATGACACCTCCTGTGCCATGGATATATTTCTATTTAATTTGTAATAACTAGATCACCCACATGCCATTGTTCAAGGGACCAAAAATGAATGCTAATAAAATGTCCTCAAGTGGCTTAGACGGTAAAAGCACTGCTTCCGATGAATAAATGAGGCATCCTGCAGAGAATTAACTTCAGAATTCTAATCAAAAGCCATAAAGAGATTATATCTCCTGTATAAATGTATGATTAGACCTTGCACTTGTTTCAGGTTTATGGATGCTGAATGTGTATTCTTTAGTCCTTCAAAATAAATTCAGCATTTTGAAAACTCTCTGATGGAGGCTCTGGCTTTTTGTCCAGTTTATAGTTTGATTTCTTCACATGATAATGTTAGATAACAAGGATTGGAAACAACATGCTTCATTCTGAACAGAAATTGTATTTTATGAAGCATTTCCCATTTACCCAGGGGCTTTTCTGGAGTTTAATCAATGTCTCAAGAATTGTACAGAAATACATCCAGGGGAAGCCCACTGGGCAGATTTTATTTTATTTATTTTTATTTTTTGCAAAAAACAGCACCAAAACATAGCAATTCTGGTGAAGCATATTGCATATATCGTATGCTTTCTTGTAATATTTATTTGTTTTTATTTTATTTACACAAATCAGGCATAACATTATTACCGCCTGCCTAATATGGTGTTGGCCAAAACAGCCCTGACCCGTCCTGCACTGTGTATTCTGACACCTTTCTATCAGAACCAGCATTAACTTCTTCAGCAATTTGATCAACAGTAGCTAGTCTGTTGGATCGGATCACACTGTTCCTTCCTTGGACCACTTTTGATAGATACTGACCACTGCAGACCGGGAACACCCCACAAGAGCTGCAGTTTTGGAGATGCTCTGATCCAGTGGTCTAGCCATCACAATTTGGTCCTTCATCAAACTCGCTCAAATCCTTACATTTGTCCATTTTTCCTGCTTCTAACACATCAACTTTGAGGGCAAAATGTTCACTTGCTGCCTAATATATCCCACCCACTATCAGGTGCCATGATGAGGAGATCATCAGTCTTATTCACGTCACCTGGCACTGGTCATAATGTTATGCCTGATCGGTGTATATAAATGAACAAACTTTTTTACCAGCACACTAGCGTTCCAGTGCGCCTGCAGAATGGAAATCTGATATTTTCAATCAGTATTAACTAGTCGGCTTTCAATGTGAGATGTTTTTAACTGGTTGAAGATAACACCTTCAATTTTACCTGCTTATGAACAAGCGCTTGAACAAGGGTTTGATATCACCGTTTACTTTGAAGATATAAATATTTATAGGAAAATAAACACCTGTTTTTTTTTTCACTTTTCTATGAATATATTGTCGTTAGTAGGCTAAATAAAAACAGAAATACTTATAAAAATTCTTACACAAATCTATAAAGCCCTGAGTGCCTGCTTTCATACGAGTCATTAAGCACCAGTGTGGAGTGTGACATGTCAAAGACATTCAGTGCTGATGCTTACAGAGCATTTACCATAAAACATAATAGATCATTTTGAATCTAAAGGTATCAGGACTGGATATTGTTTATTACTCCATAATTTTATACCTTGGAACTGTTTTACCCTGCTAATTTTAAACAATGACTAACAACATTAGCAATTATCTATCCCTCTTAATGAATAAATCACTTCAAAAAGCTTTCAGTGCTGATGACTAAATCATAAATGCGTCAAAATGCTAAATTAGAAGAGATAAGCAAGTTAGCAGTCAACAAACTAGCATTGTCAGTAAAATCTGTGCCAAGTAAATTAGATCTGGAAAACAGGATGATCTCATTCAACTAAATATAAATTCACACAATACTCATTATCACAGATAAGCGTTAGCCTGGTAATTTCCTCTCCTCAGTCCTCAGCTACAACACTGTATTATTAATTATCATCTGACTGCAAGTCGAGGTTTCCAAAGAGAAAAGTGAAGGGAGGAGGAGCACAGCGACGGGGGCGAGGTGTAGGATGTGCAGGATATTTTTCGCTTTAGCTGGAGTTACAATCAGCCTTCATGTTTCAAATAAATTAAATGAGCTAATTGATACCATTGCTGCAGTTTTGGTTTTGTTATTCTTTCGTTTATTGTCCTGTTGGAAGACCCAGTGTTGAGTAAGTTTGTGGCTGGTAGATTATCCTTCTTCCAGACCCTTTATTTGTCACACACAGTAAAATTCGTGCCTGGGGTCAGAGCCCATGCTCAGCCATGATGCAGTAGAAGCTGGGGAATGAGGGCCTTGCTCAAGGGCCCAACAGTGGCAGCTTGGCAGTGCTGGTGCTTGAACCCCAATCTTAACCACTTGGGCTACCACCTTCTCCAAAAAATCACCCCTGTAACAATATGCTGCCACCCACATACTTCCTAGCTGGGATGGTTTTCTTCAAATTAAAGTCTCTAACCATTTCCCACATTAATATTCAATCTATTTTTGTTTGATCTGACCAGAGAACATTCTTCCCAAGGACTGGTGATCACCTGAGTCTGGGATCTTATAATTGGGGCTTCTTCCTTGAATGGCAGCCTTTCAAATCATGGTGATAGAGGATTCTATTAATGGTGAAAGTACATGTTTAGTACCTTTTGTGTTAAGGTTCCTCACAGGTCCCGGTGTTGTTGTCTTGGGGTTCAGCTGCAACTTTCAGACTAAAGTCACTGGGATTTGATTCTATCTTTAATAATGCAGTGTTTGAGTGGTTCTAAGATTTCTTTCAAAGTATTTGAATAGAGTTGTTTGTCAAGATGCTTGTGGTGCATTTATGTGTTTGGAAATGGCACCTAAGAAGGAACCAGATTTGTGGAAGAGGTCTGTGTTGCTTGGCAAACAGGCATTGCCTCTAAAGTTAGAACATTTTAAGGCCACATTTATGCATCCATTAACAACTGACCAATCGGAAACTTTTAAAAGTCATACATCAATTTCTGAAAATTTCTGTTCAAAGAGGCTCCCAACTTGGGTATGTTTTGACCTGCTGGAATTCGGATCTGGTCAATTAAACCTGAAATTAGATGAATTGTGCCTAAATGTGAATGTTTTAAAATGATCTCTGATATGAGCAAAAGAAAAGTATAGTGGAATTAAGTGACTGGAGCTGGGAAAAACTAGGTATATATATAAACTTTTGGCCTTGGTTGTTTGCAGTGTGATTTGTTGCTTGCTGGATCATAGGGGGAAAAAAAATCATATTTTTCCCTGCTGTCTCCCCATCTTCAAAATCCTGGATATAGCAGACATCTAAGGACATCTCTTCCTGTATTCAGTCCTGATGGGAAAGTGTTTAGGTTTCGACTATGATGAAATCACACTGAAACAGAAAAATACCACTCTTTTAAGCTCTTCTGAAAATTACATTTTGACCCTTTGAATTTTGTTTGAGTTTTGTTCCAACCACTGTTAGATCAGATTTTCTGGTTTACTGTTAAAATTAAAACTTCATTTAATTTTATTTAATTTTATTCATGACATTACTGAGTTCAGTCATTTCTTCCTTTCAGCGTTAAGTAATTTCAGCATTTCTTTTTTTACTTTCCCTTCTTCTTTCCATTCCACAATACACTGTAAGCCCTGATCTCATTGCCACATATGCTTTGGCAGTCATGCTGTGTGGAGGTAATGCTGGGAGTTATTTATAACATCTATTTATTTGATTCTGAATCAATTCTCCCATCCAGGAAGACTTAACAATGAACGGTGTATCTCGGTCATGTCACAACCAAGGCAAGTAGTTATTTATATATTTATTAAATCATACTTTGGTGCATTTTTATATTTCGGTAGGATTTACTAGATATTTTTAGGTCTACTGACTCATTGTGCTTTCAGTCCTTTTGAGCACAAGCCCTGTGTGACAGTAAGACAGTTCATAAAAGCATCACAGATGCTTCCTCGCTCTTTAAGAGAAGCCAGCAGTGCAAAATATTACATGTTTATCTTATTAGAAACCCGTTTAAAAATAGCCCTGGTTTTCTAATGGCATGCATTGTGTTTGAAGAGAGCGCTTTCTTCATCATTCATGTGCATGCAAATTTAATCTCAATCTGTCACAGAGCTGGCCCTCCCTCCTTCAAAAAAGAAATTGTTAAACCTTCTTTGAACCAGCCACTGATGACACTGCATTAAAAATTAACTCCTCTAACCCATGCCAGGATGAGAGCAGTAGCACATCCCGTGATGAGAAACGCTGCAATATATTTTCATAATGCATGAACATTACAGTGTCATGGCAGAAAATGGGCTGAGGCTGTTTATTCGGGATGCTTAGTTTCCCCGCTCTGTGCCTTTTAGATGCTTCCCAACATGATGAAAGGGGAGACACTTCATTTGGATTAAATTGGCTTGCTGTCTGGTCTGCTCTGATAAGGGACTATAAGGCAGAATTATTTAATTATATATGTATTTGTGGGGTTATGCTGATTTGCTGCATCTGTCCAAACGTACAGCGTTGGAATGTTTCCCGCGCTCGGTCAGGTAATGCTGTAGCATCGCATCAGTACATCTCTTAAAGCGGACAATGACCATATTGTTGTGATTATCATGTAAAGCAATGCACACACAATCAATCCCCGCATTGGGGACTTTCCAAAAAGAAGTGATCCCCAGTCTTAAGCAGCATACGGGCCACTGTGTGTCTTTTATTTCATTCTACGACAGAATAATTTCCACATTAGCCAGTTGTATGAGACCAGTCATTTCCTACCAGAGCCCATAAGCTATGATTCTAACATCAGCAGCATTCAAGGAGAAATAAGTGCAATGACTGTTAGAACTAAAGTGTTGGTCTGGTTCTGTAAAAGCTTCATGAAGACATTTAACATCTGATTTTGACAGAAAAGCGTACGATTATATAGCCTAGATCGACATGTTTAATGTTCTCATCAAAATGTAGTGTCGAGCCATGTAATAAGATACAAAATATAGAAAAAGGGAAAGAAGCGATAGGGAACGCACTACGTTTTGGCTAGGAGGGTTGCTTAAGGGTTCTTCGTGTATAGTCTTTACTACACAACCACATGTGAATGGTGCATTTCTGACTCACATCCCAGAGCTTTTGCAGGTTTCTTCAGGTTTCTTCCTACACTTCCCTGCAATAGGCATGAACACACGTCCTATCCAGGGTGTTTTTCAGGGATATGCTTTAGATCCATTGTGATCAGGATGCAGTCCTTACCTTTAGATTTAACGCATTTGGTAGACACTCTTATCCAGAGCGACTAAATTGTTATCTAAATTGTTATTTATCCATAGCTTAGCAGATGATGATTAAGAGGGTCCAACAGTGGTGGCTTGGCAGTGCTGGGATTTGAATTCATGACCTTCCAACCAGAAGCCCAAGGTCTTAAAGTTTTGAGCGTTCGGAAATGCTTTTCTGATCACGACAGTTGAACCGAACGGTTATTTAAGTTATCATTGCCTTCCTGTCAAGCTTTAATCAGTCTAGCTATTCTCCTCTGACCTTTCTCATCAGCACAGTGGATCAGTCTACAGAACCGCCGCTCACTGGATTTTTTGTTGTTATTTTTCGCACCATTCTGTGACTCTTACAGTATGTTTGAGTATAATGTGTGAAAATCATCCGTTCTGAAATAATATCATGTGTAAAATCAAAAATATAATAAATTCTATCTGCCTACATTTTTTTTAAATTAATTGCATCCGAGAACAAACATGATATGATCACACTACAGCGTTTTTCGCTGTACTGTTAGTTCAAAAGTCTATTATTTATAAAGGCTTGTTGGCAGTGAGCATAAATCTCTTTGTTCATGCACACACACACACACACACACACAAACACACACACACACTGTGCTGTACCTATATTAGCCATGTTTTGCTGCACATTAAACAGAGCGCAAAGAGCAGAACGAGCTGATCTATTATTTACATATTATCTGTGTCTACATGAAAAATGAGCTTATGCATTGCCCTTTGATTCTTGCAAGTGTATTTCATCCTGTGTTTTGTTAAATTACAGACGCAACCCTTCTCCTTTCTTTGCATATTTCATTACTTTAGTCAACTCTCATTGTCTTTGAGTGCTCCTTGTCCCTCTCCTCAACCTTGCAGCAGCTCAGGTGCCTTTGTTCAGTTATTATGAGAAGCAAATCCTTGCACTGACAACGTCTCACTGCTTACATCTACCAAGGGATGCTTTTTTTTTTTTGTTTTCTGTGCACTGGACGAGGAGACATGATGAATGCTCGATTTGCCAATGCATTTCTAAGCAGGAAAGGAAATAGCTTGATGTCCAAACACCAGAATAAGCACGGGAGAGTGTGTTTAATATTTCCAGGGAGCATGAACTGCAGTGTATTAGGGGGAAAAAAAGCGGTGGGAAAACATCTGATCTTTCAGATGATCTCAATTCCTCTCTCTTTTTTTCCCCTCGTGTGAGTGCTGCTGCAATCTCGTCTCCCGTGATAACAAACGCCCTTGACTATCGCTGAGCGCCTCTGTCTGCCAAGCACAGCCACAATGAGACACACTTCTCTCATCCCTGTCCCTGTGGAAACTAAAGGAGTTCAGCGCTCTACTTATCATCGAACCACCGTGAAGTACGATGATTTATGGTTTGTCCTACAGATAATGTACCTTAATGAGAATAAAGTGTGTGTTATAAAAATGTGGACGGTGTCGCCAAATACTAGGCTATGATCCTTAGCAAGATAAACACACACACACACACACACACAAACAGAATTGAAAGTGGTCCCTGCTTTCTATTGAATGGCTAATCAGGCAAGTAATCAATTAAATGCATGATTGCTTTTGATTTTAATAGCTCTATCATTTAGCAGGAGGATCTGCTTTGGGCTGTGCTGTTAACTGTTAGGAATAGCTGTAATTAGACACAGCCTATTCTCATTTAGCATGAGCCTGTAAGTAATTAGCATCTCATTCTCCGAGATATCACCTAACTGCTGTATCCATAATATGCAGTGAGTGCATTGTTCTGTAATAAAATATAGCCGCAGGAGGATGTTGAATATCAGGAAGTTTTGCCATAACTGTTTTTGTGAGGTCATTGCTTTTAATAAACATGGAGGAGCTCGAGCTTCGATCTCTGTATACTTGGCTGTCTGTGCTGTTAAATAGTTCAAATAAACAGTCAAATAATGCAGTCGAATTGATTCTTGTTTCTTTGCCCCCCTAAAAAAAAAATAGGAGCTAGACCTGCTGGTATGAGACCAGTGGGGAAAGACAATGACTGAACTTGTATTAAATGCCTAATTTAATCTTTATTGATATCACTGCTTTTGCCATAAAAATAATAGCTCTGCTAAAGCTAAGAGTGAGCCAGGGACTACAGAGTACAAGTCTGGATTCATGGTCTAATGAGCTAACTTGTTCAGTTTAAGGTAACATTTCTCGGAATTTATGCTTAATTTAATATCTGTAGTATATTAGAATGTGTCTGGTGAATGCGAGAAGGACTGCAGGCCTTCCCAGTAGTGCACATATTCAGCTCAGGGTACATAGGTGTACTTCCTGCATAATGAAGAGACACACAATCTCATTGAGCAAATAAATCATGCTGTTGTTGATTCTCTGTTCCGTCTGTTCTTTGGGCTATTTTCTCTCATATGGTACAATGGCTTGCATAAGTATTTACTCTCCTAGACTTTTCCCTGTCTTTTGCTGGAACTAAAATGGAGTCTCCTCAAATAATGCTAGCCCATAAAGTAAGGGGGGAGGGGAGGGGTCCGTCCATCCATCCATCCATCCATCCATCCAATTTCTGTACTGCTTAAACTACACAGGGTTGCAGGGAGCTTGGAGTCTACCCCAGGGGACTCAGGCCACAAGGCAGGGGTAACACTGGACAATATGTCAACTCATTGCAAGGCACAGACGTCACACACTCCAGACACACCAGGGGAATCGTGTGAAGCAAACGTGCAACATGCTAACCACTATGTCAAGAATTCCACCTCATTAATGCTGCATACAAACATGGCCGTCCAAAGCTACACTCCTTAATAACTATTACCCCTGGTACATTCACAGTCACCTCATTACTAATCACACACGTGTACAATCACCACACCCTTTTTCAGGGCCTCACAAACAACTACTCTTTGTGAACTAACTTTCACTATGTACCTGCCAGAGCTTACCAAGCTGTGCCAGCTTGTGTATTGTTTCTCTGGTTCTGAGATTGCTTGGTTCGTCTCTGTGATTTTGGATTTTGTCCTACTGTTGATGTTAGCTGATTACCTGTCCTTTGCCTGTTTTCCTGTTTTTTTGGGTTACGTTTTTGGACACCGTTTTGGATTTGTTTGCTAGATTCTTAAATAAACTTAAGCTTCTGCTGTTGTTCCATCCAGTTAAATCCATTGCAGCTCCAGATTGCAACACTCCCTTGTGTTAAAGGGGATGCCAGTACTTATACAAGGAGTTTTTTTATATTCTTGTATATCTGCTTCTGCTCAGCAAAAGTGTAATTCTGTCATACCCTCTGTCCTTCTCTCATGCAGTTGTTCTCAAGGCGATGTCGTGACGCACACAGCCTGGCTGAACAGGTCCAGTATACTGTACGCCGGCGAGGATAAGTGGTCCGTGGATCCCCGAGTCAGCCTGGTCACCCTAAACCGTGACGAGTTCACCATCAAGATCGAGAACATAGACCTGAGTGATGAGGGACTGTACGTGTGTGCTGTTCAGACCAGCAGCAAGCCCAGAACCACCTCCGTCCATATCATTGTGCAAGGTGAGCTGGCATTCCACCAGCATGTCTGGGGTTTGTGCAGACTTATACAGTGTTATTAAACTATAGCCTTTTGTTAGCAGATTCTTCAATATCTGGTACAAACACCTTGAACTCTAGGTATGATATTACATTTTTTAATGAAGTGGATAATTATGCAATTAATGCTGATGGGCACAAAACCTTGGAGATTTCATTTTTTCCTCTGCTCAGTGGCTCTTATGTTAATGTGATTGATGGCAGTGTCATTGCAGTAGGCTGGTGCACTGAGTCGTGACAGCACAGCATTCAGGTACAGTAGAAATTTAGGAATCTCGAGCACAGCAGCCCAAAGCGCTATACCATATGGCATTTATAATCAGTTGAACTGATCATTGTCTTGATTTTGATGTGTGCTGCAGACAATAGCAGCATTTCATATGAAAGCAACAGGGTATGCTATTGTAAGAAAACAGTAGTATAATACTTATAGTATTATAGTATAATGAGACCTGGCTCATAGTGAAGCGATGTGTTCTCAAATTCTCTATTTTATCAAATTGCCAGTAATTTTTCTTTTTTTATTAATGAATGTATGCCCTTTATTTTAACTGTCTATAGTGGAACATAGATCTGCAAAACAACGTACAGTATATCTTTTTATTACTTTACTGCAGCTATAACAGCCATCCACCGAATCTTTTTTTAATATTCTTTCTTTTGAATTTACACATAAAACCACAAAAAAATGCACCCTGTCATGTTCCCAAGAAACTGCAACTTCTTCTGTCCCAAAATCTTCAAAAGAACCTACTCAAAACACCTTCACCTCCAACTTTTATTAAACACTGGGTACTCTATCGATAAATGTTAAGTACGTGTCTACATACAAAACACTTCACAATATCATGAACTGATTTTTTTTTTTATTTGTTACCTAAGATAGGTTTTATTTATTTATTTATTTATTGTTAACTGTAGATTATATGGAGGATCCACCATATATGTACGTGCTGTTGCTACAGAAGCAATGATGTATATGATTTATTCGATGTATTAGAGTGCTTTAATATACTACAGTCCTGTGATTTGTGCAACAGAGCTGAGATATCAACTATTATTATGATTATTTTTGTTCTATCAGATGGCACAGGATGTGACATTTTGGTGTCAAATGCAGATCATTGATTGGTCAAACAAAATAGTCACAGAATCACCATAAGATCTCGTCGCAGTGTTTACTGAAAGCTCCTGTTGCAAATTGAATTTGGGATTATATGGGGATTTTCTGATTATCAGGAACAAGAACAACATTATATATATATATATATATATATATATATATATATATTATTGGAAAATCCCCATATTTTTATGGGGATTTATTTCTTATCCATAAAGTAAAAGCCACTAATGTCATGTTAAGCTGATTCCCAAATAGCTTTGAGTACACTGTGTTTATTTACTGGCTCATTTAGATATAATGGAATAAAATTGCTCACCTGACCTAGTGTCCCATATGCAGCTATTTGTATTCTAAAGTATTGGCACCCTCAACTAGGTCGCATGCTAGCATTAACTCAACCTCGCCATGTCTCATGCTCAGCTGTATGAAACCCTGAGGGAGGACTTCAACTGCTTTCACTTTCAAAAGCATTTTATTTACATTTTGAGTGGTATTTTAATTATTATGTCTATCACCGGTCACCACCTGACAAACCCCTCCTTCTTTCACAGGAAGCGTTCTTTGCAAAGAGTATTTATTTGCATACAGATCTTCACTCCAGCTGATGGGTTCTTGAAATATTCCCTATAACGGCGAATGATCCTGAGCAGGGGTGTGTACCCGGATTGGCTGCGCTCTGAAGACTCGATTAGCTCTGTCTCTCCTCTCTCACATGAGCGGAACAGAGCCCTTTAGACTGTAGCAATTAGACCAGAACCAGATCAAAGACCAAAGAGCGGCACATATGAGCGGATGTAAGCTCTTAGTAGAGAGTCTTAAAGTAAAAGTTCACTCTTTCTCCCCTCCTGACCTTCTTAAATCTATTCTCATCCTGAAATTGCTGTGTATGTCTAAAGCTGTTAAAAACTTTTGGAAGTAGAAATATATTTGGATACTGGCTTGCTGACATTCAGGAGACAAAGAGCTGTAATTATGTTGCGGCTTCACTTCGTTGTAATTCCGGCCAAACAATAATTTCCTTGTAACACTAAGATTATTAAGGTTATTAAGTCATCAGGAGAAAGGGGACCAAAGAGGTTGCACTTTGCAATGACTGCTGCTATTGAACAATCCATCTAAACCCGATCTGCCCTGTTACCTTGGCAACGTGGTGCCAGAATAGTGGCGTGATTGAGAGAGCTTAGGGATGTGTGAGTGTTAAGGTCAGCTGATGCACAACTCCTGAACACAAACACACACAGCGCACATTCTTTAAAAGACTATTCACACTGCTATGGAAGCGCTTTAGCTGTCGTTTGACAGATTGGGACATGAGCAGCTGGTGAGAGTGTGTGCAAGTGAGAAAGAGAGAGAGAGAGAAAGAGAAAGAGAGAGAGTTAGTTTCCAGCATTCCCAAAGTAAACAACACATTTCAATAGAAATCCAATTTGCTCTCCATATGTAAAGAGCCCCAAATGTCTACTTCTCATTTAGAGTGAGAAACGAGTTAGTAATGGCCCATATGAGGACAGATTATGCAAACACTGAGACGTCTTTGTGAATGACGGTTTACGCTGAAGACCGTGCATCCAAGCCACAGCCAGCACTGCATCTTCAGAAAGCAATTTTATTTTATTTATGTAGATTTCTTCTTCTTCATGCATATGGCCTGAGGCAAATAAATCCAGTAAGCATTTAGCCCACATGCCTGTCCGATACGGACGGTCTAGATGACGCTAAGTTCATTAAGGCTTTAGACAGCATGAGAGTGAAGCTGTCAACTCTGGTATTTCTCTTCCTCATCCTCCCCCTCTTCATCGCCCCGGGGTGATTACTGTGTGTGTGCGGCTCTGTGTCTTTACTGCCTCTGGGCTTAGAATGCATTTTAGAGCATTTGTTTTCTCCTGCTTCCTCTTCTCTAAGGTGTTAAATACGCTTTCTGTAGCATCACATCATCAGTGTGTTGAGAAAGGTTGCATTAATAAGATTAGGTGTGAGGATCATACATAAAATACATGGATTTGAGTAATGTACTTGGTTTGGGCTGAGCTTAAGGTTTCTGTGATGCTAATGCCAGAAAAGTGTCTCAAATGACATACTGTGCACCGTCTACTGATGTTTGGAGGGTAGAAATGTCTCAAATCGAACATTAATGACCACAGAAACAACATCTTAGCAAGTGAGAATATCTTGAATATGGTCTTGAGCATTAAATATAGGAATTTCCTTTTAGAAGATTACAAGACAACAATCTGTCATTATTAAATCTAACTCTAGACACTTCTACTCATTTCAAGCTTGAAATACTCTATTGGCAGATCATTTGGTTATTTTTAAGTATTCATTTTTAAAACGAAGCTGAAAAATAGTAAATAGTAATATGTCTTGAAATAGACATAATAATCATATATTTGAAACAGTCTTAATACTCTTAATAGGAAATAAGAGAATTTGAGTAGATTTGACGTTATTTAACATATTTTTAATAGTTAAGATGTCATTTTTAGCAGTGAAATAACACATTGCTTGTGAAATCAATTATACAACCCAAAACATTTTTGCTTTCAGTTCATAGCCACAATGTGGCAGTGTCATTGTTCTGTATGTTGAATATCCATTCGTTCATTCATCTTTACTGACAGCTTTATCCTGATCAGGGTCATGGTGGACCCAGAACTTATAGTGTACATGGAACACTGGGTGCCAGGTGGGAATACATCCTGGATAGGGCATCATACAAACGCTAAATAAACAAACAAATAAATATATAAGATCAGTTTACCTTTCTCAAATTTTCTAAACAAAACCTGATTTCTGTGCTTATGCTAGATTTAATTAAATAGGTTTCTGATTACTAGATCACTAGTGATCATTTTACGTAGTGGAATCCCACAAGGATGTTGATGGGAAATACGACTGTGTAACTGGACTGTAGTAATAAATTCAGGCATTTAAAACATGCATGGTAGAATAATAAAGTGGTAGTGTGTCTGTTGTAAAGCACCAGTGTTGTGGGTTTGATTCTCAGCTCAGGTGTGAGCACACTCTTATCACACATTTCTGGCATTTAGCAGACACCCTTATCCAGAGCAACTTAGATTTTCATCTCATTGTATATAAGTGAGCAATTGGGGATTAATAGAGCTGGGATTCAAACTCACAACCTTCCAATCGGAAGGTGATCAGAAGGTTACTTCTACTGATCAGAAGGTTGTGAGATTGAGTCCTAGGTCCACCAAGCTGCCACTTAACCCTCAGAGTCTCAGGTCCACCAAGCTGCCACTTAACCCTCAGAGTCTCAGGTCCACCAAGCTGCCACTTAACCCTCAGAGTCTCAGGTCCACCAAGCTGCCACTTAACCCTCAGAGTCTCAGGTCCACCAAGCTGCCTCTTAACCCTCAGGGTCTCAGGTCCACCAAGCTGTCACTTAACCCTCAGAGTCTCAGGTCCACCAAGCTGTCACTTAACCCTCAGAGTCTCAGGTCCACCAAGCTGCCACTTAACCCTCAGGGTCTCAGGTCCACCAAGCTGCCACTTAACCCTCAGAGTCTCAGGTCCACCAAGCTGCCACTTAACCCTCAGAGTCTCAGGTCCACCAAGCTGCCACTTAACCCTCAGAGTCTCAGGTCCACCAAGCTGCCTCTTAACCCTCAGGGTCTCAGGTCCACCAAGCTGCCACTACACCCTCAGAGTCTCAGGTCCACCAAGCTGCCTCTTAACCCTCAGGGTCTCAGGTCCACCAACCTGCCACTTAACCCTCAGAGTCTCAGGTCCACCAAGCTGCCTCTTAACCCTCAGAGTCTCAGGTCCACCAACCTGCCACTTAACCCTCAGAGTCTCAGGTCCACCAAGCTGTCACTTAACCCTCAGAGTCTCAGGTCCACCAAGCTGCCACTTAACCCTCAGAGTCTCAGGTCCACCAAGCTGCCACTTAACCCTCAGAGTCTCAGGTCCACCAAGCTGCCACTTAACCCTCAGAGTCTCAGGTCCACCAAGCTGCCTCTTAACCCTCAGAGTCTCAGGTCCACCAAGCTGTCACTTAACCCTCAGAGTCTCAGGTCCACCAAGCTGCCACTTAACCCTCAGGGTCTCAGGTCCACCAAGCTGCCACTTAACCCTCAGAGTCTCAGGTCCACCAAGCTGCCACTTAACCCTCAGAGTCTCAGGTCCACCAAGCTGCCTCTTAACCCTCAGGGTCTCAGGTCCACCAACCTGCCACTTAACCCTCAGAGTCTCAGGTCCACCAAGCTGCCTCTTAACCCTCAGAGTCTCAGGTCCACCAACCTGCCACTTAACCCTCAGAGTCTCAGGTCCACCAAGCTGCCACTTAACCCTCAGAGTCTCAGGTCCACCAACCTGCCACTTAACCCTCAGAGTCTCAGGTCCACCAAGCTGCCACTTAACCCTCAGAGTCTCAGGTCCACCAACCTGCCACTTAACCCTCAGAGTCTCAGGTCCACCAAGCTGTCACTTAACCCTCAGAGTCTCAGGTCCACCAACCTGCCACTTAACCCTCAGAGTCTCAGGTCCACCAAGCTGTCACTTAACCCTCAGAGTCTCAGGTCCACCAACCTGCCACTTAACCCTCAGAGTCTCAGGTCCACCAAGCTGCCACTTAACCCTCAGAGTCTCAGGTCCACCAAGCTGCCACTTAACCCTCAGTTGTATAAAATGTGACAAATTGTAAGTCGCTCTGGATAAGGTAATGTAATGTTCAATGTACGAAAACTAATTGTGTTAATGTTCCACAGTTTAATCACACGGCACCGATGTGCACATTTGAAGTAAGTAAATCCGCCGAGTTTTTTTTTTTTTCAGTGTGGCACATCCACATCTGCTGTGTACTGCAGCACCGGCTGCGACCACCGAGTGCTAAAATGTCCAATATTCGACCGTTCTTTTTCTGGTTGGTTTAGCACATTATTCTGGTATTAACAGTTCTCTTCCTCTCCCTGTGATTCCCAGCATGAGCCCAGTGCTTACGCTATAAGTATGTGAAGTACACCATTGGAGACACAGCTTCCGTATTTTGATGTTTACAAGCATGAAAGGACGTAAATTTATTTTATGAAGACGCATTATTCTCGTGAAGAACTTAATCATACAAAAGACTACAGTTTTTATGAAAATGTATTACCCTTCCAGCGCCTTCACAGTGTTTTAGAGTGCATGTGAAGCCTCTGTGTTCCCCTTTTAGAAATAAAATGCAAAGAATAAAGGCTGACAACAGTTTTTAGGTGATGAACGTGCGATTTTAAGCGATATGTCGAGATTCTTTCTGAGCTGAGAGTTGTTTATCCTAACCTGCAACTCTGTCTGTCACTGCCTCTGTCTCTTTACTGTAAAAGCTTCTTGTCTGTGACAGATCTGAGCTGAGAAGATGACAAAAATGACAAAATGATGTATTATAGAAGGTGTACGGTAATTAAAGTCAAAGATTGACTTTGGCATTGTTTTATGCCTCCATGTATATAAATGTGTGGGCGTGAACAGAGCTAGGATCATGTCTGTAGAAGCGCGTGATGTTTTTGCCAAAACTAATCCACAGCAGTCCAAACAGCCGAGCGTTGGAAGTGAAGGAACACCCCACAGGTCACGCAGCAGCCATTTTCTGCACTCGGCGATGCAGAACAAGGTCAAAGCCGAACATATCCAGCATGTCCTCATCTTCATGCAGGTTTTTTAATTTTTTTTTATAATTTTTTTTTTTATCATCTGTGTGTACGAGTGAAAAGCTGGAATCGCCTCAAGCCTCCTGACTTCTATGCCATCCTCAGTCAGACTTTTTTATACGTGTACAGTTTGCAGTAGTTTCAAACTGGCGATTTTAAGGCCTCATGTATGTGTGGAAACTTCATTAACTTCCATCATGACCTCACGAGGAGCCGAGCCATTGTGCTTAATTGCGCAGACCGTGGGTTGATCAGGAGCATGGCGTAAATGCGACAAAAAATGTGATTTGGATTAAAATTATTCAGAATCTGAGGTTAATGAGCGTCGGCATAATCACTGCCTACAGAGCCTCCCTGCTGCTCCATGTGCTGTGTGGTTAGTGCCTGCATACATGCGCAGTGCTCCAAGACTCTAATGTTACCTAGATTGTAATGAAATATATTGTAACCATAGCAACAACTTTACCATTGCAGTCTGCATCACACATATCTCTTTGGTGCAAATGGATCTGATGTACACTCATGTAAAGATGTTTAATTCTTATAATCAGATAATTAGGATAAACTCATTTTGCTTTTCAAAGGATAATTAAAATAATTGTTGACTTAAAGTTAATTTGATGAGCTGAACTTTTTTATTTTTTCTTAGCCTCGTATGGAAAAAAAAAAGAAAAAGGTCACCAGCTGTTCCAGGCTCAACCACGTGGGTGGTAAAATGATTCCTAGTCAGGGGTCGGAGAATAATATAACAGGAAGCACAATGTTGTAAAAATAATATGATAAAATGTTGAACTCTATGCATATAAGCATCAATAACCGAACATATGTGGTTGGTGTGTGGAAAAAGTCAGTGTCTAAGATCTACGTTTGTAGTTCGATACTGTTGTTCTAACTCGCAAATCTAAAGATAGAGCAGTCAGTGTGTCTACAGCAAAATTCTGAAAATCACTGTATTTTAAGACAGTTAATGTTAACAGACAGTTCATATTATGGCTGTAAGCCATTAAGAACAGTAGTTGTTGTAGCTTGATGTTCTTTCGGCTGCTTCCTGTTCTGGTTCGCCACAGCAGATCATTTGGTCTGCATATTTTGATTAAGCACAGTTTTTTTTTTTTTCTTTTACACCAGATGCCCTTCCTAATGCAACCCTCCCATTTTATCCGGGCTTGGGACCAGCACTGAGAGTTAACTCTTCAGTGGCTGGGTTAGCTCCCTGGGTTCCGGGAATTGAACCCAGGCCCCAGCAAAGAGAGCACAGGATTCTGCCGCTGGACCACCAGGAGTCTTAGCACTCCTACCCCTATGTGACGCAGACAAAAAAGATTTATTCATGAACTACTCACATATTAAGCCCATTATTCTGCAAAGTCTGCAAAGTGCACAATATTATTCTTAACCATTGACAACCATTTCCACCAAGTCAAGTGAAGAGAGAATTTATTCTAAAAAATAAATAATACACAGTGGAACTTGGGCATACGAATTTAATTCGTTCTGGAAACGAGTTCTTAAGGTGAAAATTTGTACTGCGAAATGAATTTTCCCATAAGAAATGTAAATGCAGATAATCCGTTCCAGCCACCCAAAAATATGACCAATACGAATCATATGTAAACTGTATGGCTGCTTACAAAGAACTGACCCCAGCCAAGCATTTCATGTCAAGGGTCCTCACGTGCCACCGGGCTTGGGCTAAAAATAGAACGTTCATATGCCGAAAATGCTCGTATGCCAATACAAATTTCTTGCAAAATTTCAATTCTTAAAGTGAAAATTCGTAAGGGAGGGCACTCGTATGCCGATGTTCCACTGTATATTATAACTTTGATAGTGTTAGGTTGTATTTACCATCCATACATCCATCCATTTTCCATACCGCGTATCCTACACTAGGTTGCAGAGAACCTGGAGTCTCCCTCAGGCAACTCGGGGCATGAGGCAGGGGAACCCTAGAAAACCCCTTGGTGGTTGTAATTTCCAAAAAAAAAAAACAGAAACCCCATGGCTATGCTTCACTTACACACTTAGGCACTGTTCTAGTTGGTACAGAGGGAAAAAAAATCAAGACTGTAGGCTGTAACCGTGTTTTAGATTTATTTCATATTTGACCTTTTCACTTTTGTTGCTGTGGTAAATCCTGTATATTTATTTATGTCATGTTAAAAGCCCAGATTTACAGAAACCCTCGATGAGAATCTCTCTCGAGGCATTTTAGAGCCGAGTTTTGAACGGCCTTTTACTGCAGAAAGGTAAAAAATAATGTATTGGCATTAAAAGAGGCATATTTTCATATATTAAAGCAGGTGTGGTTTAGGGACGTGTTCAGTTTCTGGTAAAACTACTTTTTAGCACACTACTTTATTACAGCCTAAAAAAGTAATAGTCCTGAATGAATTTCTATTAGCTATAACTCCGCTTGCTTTGTTTTTAAATATCACTGCCGAAAAGCCTCAGATCAGTTATTCTCAACTCGGCCCTTAGAGGCTGTTAGGGACGGCAGCTATTTTTGTCTTTAACTTTTGAATATAAGTCACCTACAGGGCAGGATTACAGCCCAAACTATGGCAGGGAGAGTTTTATCCTCCCTAACCATGGATTATGGGATATCTGCCATAAAAAAACGGCAGCCCCCTACCCCCTGTACAGTTGCTGCAGGATGTTTTCTGTAACGTCTTTCTCTATCTCTTTTTCCATTTTTTTTTCTGAGAAGAAGATGAAGTAAATACTCATGCCCTGATTAAAGCTTGTGTATGATAATCAACTCATGAAAGAGGTCATCATTTGCATGTAAAATCATCTGACATTTCCTGGATGAAAACAATATTGCTGCAGCTGCATCAAATATTATATACTTGTGTTTGTGGATGTTTTAATTGGGTTATGGATCACAGCAACACGCAAGCTGGATACGGGGTCAAAGCCATGAAGAGAGTACTTTTGTAGTACTGTGAACAGATGCTGGATCAAAAGTTAGTTTGGTCTCATTTCTTCTTTTTTTTCTGCTTTTAATTGACACTAATTATTAGAAAGTGTAATTACCAAACAAGCTATTGAAACCAATGAATTATTGATGAATGTATAATCTTGAGCCTTTCATCAATCACGCTGTGTGTAGGTCTCCTGTTGAGTGCTCAGGTGATGAATTCAAGAACGCTTTCATTTTTGCAGACTCATTCTTTAAGTTATCCCGCAGTGAATTGGACAGGGGTATTAAAAACTCTTTTTAATTTTCGGCTTGTCTCTTTAAGGACAAAATGGCTGTCGTACAGCTGACATTTAGGTAGGAGCTGTTCCAAGCTAAAAAGGACACAGAGGGTAGGATAAATATTCCACACAGTAATTTATGGCGGTACCAGCTCCTGGTTGTGGTATGGGATTCAGGTGTAGTGCAAGAGATTTAAAATGGATAAAGAATTTTAGCATTCATTTATTCAAACAATAAAAAGGCTTTAAACACACTTCAGTCTTATCAGCTTTACCAGCCTTTACACTAGCCATTCACTTGTAGTTGCAATAGAAGAACATTGTTTTCTGCAGTCCAGTCTGGATAAACTGGAAACTGGCAAGTAATTCCATTTTCATTCGGTATTTATGATGGTCAATATTTAAGTACAGTATCACAAATGAAATATTTATAGATTTCATTGTGTATTTACTGTTGAAGACCTTTGTGACCATTTATGAATAACAATGATTAAAACATTTAAGTTCCTCACCCATAGAAATATCACTCAACTTCATAACCTGCTCACAATTTGAGATGTGCAGGGGTCTGTTTTCTTTTTCCCCCCAATTTTTTCCCCATGCATGACTGCCCAGTGCACACACATCTAGGCTGAACACATTATGTGTTTGTTCAGAATTCATATTTGGTTACATCCCTATAATTAAATAAATTAGCACACTTTATATATAGGTTTATTATACTTTTATTGCAATTATGTACTTTATATATTTGTATTTTCATAAGAGCATAATCATATTATTCGCTCAGGTTTACTTTATCACAATTTCTGTACTATTTTACCCCATTTGGCATGGCATACCTGCCATGTTGCAGCTCAGATAGAAGGAACTACCTGTGTGACAGCTGTATTCCTCGATGTGACACCTGTCCCAGTTAGAGAATGTGAAGCGCACACTTGTTTTTGGAATGGTTTCACTCTTTCCTTGCTGTCACCGGTTTGGAAGCACACCAAGTCCAGGAGATAGTATCAGCTCAAATTTGAGACTAATGGGCTTCTGAGGAGAGAGTAACTGGGTCCTTGTCACCTAATTGGAAAAAGGTGCAGCTTTGTGGAACAGGGCTATTCGTAACCATCTTTGTTTGGTAATTGTGATTCATAGAACCACATATAATGTGTTGTTTCCATTAGCAGCATATATACTTGAATCACATAGAACTTGGCTAATTCCTGGTGGGCTATAGTGCTGCACAGTGATTTTCCTGCTTTTGCACACCCAGTTCAACAGAAAGTGTGATCAGTATCTGACAAATAAAATCAGACATGATAAAGCAGGAAGCAGACCAAACAGAATCTCACCAGTACTGTAGTCTGACACCTCGTCCATCTGCACCTACTACCGAAAGGCCAAATTTGGCATTTATAGTAAAATATCCTTCTAGTAATTGAACTAATATCAGAAACTCCAAGTCTTTGTGGACTAAAAGCTTGTAATATAGCCCAGTGGAGAAATGTTACCCAGGTATGACTGCATGAAGTATCACTCCAACTGCATCTATCTGCTTCTCTGACTTTTCTATTTCCCTTCTCTCAAGTTATTTTTTTCCCCTCATTTACCAAAGTCTAGGCGGTATTGTTCACTGGAGAGGGCTGTTTGAGAGATTGAGCTCACAGGTGTAGAATTTGAAGTCTGCTGCCTTTCACAGCTCAAACAGATATCAATCACTCTGCCGTAGAGAGCTCACAGCTCCTCAGTCTTTGCTTTAAAGGTATGTATAACAGCAAAGGGACTGTATGGGGATGTATATGTAAGAAAAGTGTATGTGTGTGTGTCTGTGTCCCAGCAACAAAAGTGGGAAGGAATGAAGGAAGAGATGATGTCGCCTGGGGTATAGCAGAGAAACCACTGTGATAAAGTGTGAGGCGGGCTATACTATTAGGTTATTCTTATTAAGATACACATACTATTATTTTGTTATTTAAGCAGTTCATCTCAAGTACACAGATCAGCTAGAATATTAAAGACTCCTGTCTTATATTGTGTAGGACCCATTGAGGCATGTACTCCATAAACACTCTGAAGGTGTAGGTCTGAAGTGATTTCAGGCAACAAGACGTTTGCAACAGATCCTTTAAGTGATGTGAGGTGGGCCTCCATGGATTGGAATTGTTTGTCCAGAAAATCCCACTGATGCTTTATCAGCTTGAGATCTGGGGAATTTGCAAGCTTGAACTTTTTGTCATGTTCCTCAAACCATTCCTGAGCTATTTTTGTAGTGTGGCAGGACACAGAGAATACTGTTGCCATGCAGGGGTGTACTTGGACTGTTTAGGTTGGTGATACATGTCAAAGTAACATCTACATGAATGCCAGGACCCAAGCTTTGGATGGACTCTCCATGTGCATCAGTGAGACTTGGGTGTCCATGACAGTTTTGCTGGTTCAGGGGTTGTCCTTCCTCGGACCACTTTTGGTTGGTAGTAACCACTGCTTTTAGGTACACTCCAAAGACCTGTCATTTTGTCAGTTGTCTAGCTACCACAATTTGGATTTTGTCAAAGCCTCTTACAAAGTTTTCTATTTTTTCGGTCTTCCTCCACATCAAGTTTGAACACTGACTTTTCACCTGCTACCTAATATATCACACCCCATGACATAATACAAACTAATTGGTTAGACCTTTATTATAATCACTTGATAAGGCTTCTAGTGAGTTGCACTTGCTCAATTTAATGTCCCATGAACATAACACGTATGTCGGCTATATGGATAATTGCTCAGTAAGCAACCTGTCTACTGTAAAAGCCAAGGAAATGTCAATTCTCTGACAAGTCCTTTTAAACATTATCTATATTTTATTGTTTTAATCTTGTGCAATACTTTTTTTTTTTATTGTTTCAGACAATAGAACATAATAAAGCGTCTTATATAAAGCAAACATTTTACCGACAGAATATAGTAGAATCATGTGTATGTGCATTCTGTAAAAAAAAAATAATAATAATACAAATACAGACAGGACTAAAATCCCAGAGATACACAGGTGATATTTGCTTTGCACCACTTCCACATGTACAACTATTCCAATCCATAGAGGGCTTTAGTAAAAATATACAGTACAGAAATTTCATTGTCAGTCAAACAGCTATGCATGCTATGCTTAGTTTTAATGCAGGTTAATATAAAGTTCAGTATTACAAATGAAATATGTACAGACTTTTGTCTGTGGAAGACAATGACGATAATAAACAAAACTGATGGGAAATGTATTCACAGTTATTATTTAAAGTTAAAATTCTGTAAATATTTTATTTGTACTTGTATATTTGAAAATAGTGACTGGGACTTTTTGTACTAATTATGTATGAAGCAAGTATAAAACTAAAACTAACCCTAGTAAAGTAGATGTTTAAAATGTGTCTGGTTTAGTGCCTGAAAATCTGTGTCTGTGTTTGGAGTTAACCTCGTTGGCATGGCCTAAACTGAGACTTTTTTTAAACGAATCCTAATGCAATAAATTCCTCTGAGTTAGAAATGTCAGCACTGTCAACATGATATGTGAATTCTGGCTCTGTCAGTTCATCAAACCTCAGCTACATCACCCAAGTTCATAATTGGTCCCTACATAAGACTTTCCAGTGGGCTTCACCAAATGCCATCTTATTTATATCTGCACATGCATCTGTTTAGAACATCTTATCTTTAGCAAATACAGTAGTTCCAGTACAATTTAAGAATATTTTATAAGTAAATATTTAATACACTAAGCTGTTTCATGCAGTTTCATTTCCATTTGATTTGTATTGCACTTTTAACAGTGGATTTTAAAAGCTTTACAGAAATATCTAAATTCAGGATATAAGTAATACATTTTTAATTTATCCCTAATGAGCAAGCTAAAGGCTAAGGGTGGTGAGGAAAATCTCTGAAACAATATTAGTAAGACACCTTAAGAGGAACCAGACCCAAAATGGCTGGGTGACACTGAATAGTGAGATTATAAATAATTTCCCTGTAGCTCTAAAATTGTGTGCTATATAGTTTTAACATGAGGTCTACCTTGTTGACGTTATACTGTTAACTGCATTTTCTGCATCTCCTCATGTAAGCCTATTTTAATCCATACTGTATAGGGCTTTAGAAAAATTGCTGCTAATGCACAGAGGTTGCCAGTCAAACCAAACTATAGGGTCTTTAAGCAATGACAGTGACACTGACAGCTATAGTGACAGAAAAAAACTGCACCTCGTATGCATGAGTTTGACTCACTCACTTTCTGTTGCCATAGCCCACGATTCTACTATGGCAACATGCCAATTTGAGATACAGTGGAACCTCGGGATATGAATGCCCTCCTTTACGAATTTTCGACTTAGGAACTGAAATTTTGCAAGAAATTTATATTGGCATACGAAGCATTTACGGCATAAAGATAAAGCGAACCGAACCGAATGCCGGCTAAGTTGTGCGTGCGTCCCGGAGCCTTTCAAAACTTGCTGGCGTCAGTGGAAAGCCAAGCGAAGCCAACGGAAGCGAGTTTACACATTTTTTTCAGTCACTGCAAGCTGTTTAGAAAGAGTCAACCTACGATACCAATGTCGCCTTTAGCTTAAAAGATTCAGCAAACGCTAGGTGATTTTTGGGGCGTTTTTTTGTTGTCAGATTGGCGGTATGGGTGGCCTGTTCTATTTTTAGCCCAAGCTTGGTGGCACAACTTCCTGTGAAGGAACCTTGACATCGAATGCTTGGCAGTTTTTTGTAAGCAGCCATACAGTTTACATACGCTTCGTATTGGTCATATTGGTAATATTTGGTTGTAAATTTCCCTTTGGGATGAATAAAGTATCTATCTATCTATCTATCTATCTATCTATCTATCTATCTATCTATCTATCTATCTATCTATCTATCTATCTATCTATCTATCTATCTATTTTTGGGTGGCTGGAACGGATTATCTGCATTTACATTATTTCTAATGGGAAAATTTGTTTCACAATACAAATTTTCACCTTAAGAACTTGCCTCCAGAATGAATTAAATTTGTATGTCAAGGTTTCAGTGTACTTGCCAAAAATGTGGGGTGAGTTAATTTCATGGTTTTAATGTGTGTGTGTGTGTGTAATCTGAATTATATTTACACTAGTTGAAATGCTATTCCTTTAGTGAATTCAAATCAGTTTGGTTAAAAACACTTTACACTATTCTGAAGATGTCAGACGTGATCACAGGAAGTCAGTTTTGATATCATAACAATAAAAGACCAATTGGCATCTTCCAAAAATTACAAATTATATATACCTTATCTCACTATATGAACAAAAATGCATAATAAAAATCATCTTTTACTTTTGTATCAGTTGGATTTCTCCAACAAAGATTGTGAAACAATCTATTCCAATACAGAGTTAGAGTTGTTGCTTTGGTTTCTAATGATATGCCATGAACACAGATTTAGTTCCGGTCGCTGTAGCTGCAGTCCCTCCAGACGTCCCTCCAGACGTCCCTAATGACTCGGGTTAAAGAAAATTAGTCATCCAAATAACTCCTCAAGAAAGAGTGAAAATAGAATCTTGTGAAAATGTATACAGTGCAAAAAAAAATTATATCTTAGCAACTGAAATGATCTTGAATTTGGCCAAATTTATTAAACATTTCTTATTATGAGATTATTGTCAATCAAATATAATCAAGATTGTTTTATGTACTCATAATAAGCGTGGATTGTTTTATAAAATTGGCAGACAATTTTTCTTCTTTCAAGAAATAAATGCTTTTAATAAGAAAAAGTTGATATATTTTCACGTTAAAGATATTTTCACTTTCTAACATGTCATTTTTTGCACTGTATATAGCTTTACTATGATATCTGATGTTTAATGGGTAACACAAAATAATTTGAATATATTCAAGATATTTTCACTTTTGATTCTTGTTTCTTGTCTATTGGCTAAAAATCCAGTCGCCTCATTTGTGCAGCTATAGAAACAAATGTCTGTAATGATCAGATTATCATTGTGTAATTAATTTAATTATTTTAAAAGATAGATAGTCTGTCCATGGCTGGGAGGCACATGAGCTTCCCTCTGAGTGTGCAATGCTGACCTGAGCAGCAGTTAGCAAACATGCAGTTAGCTGGTTTTTAGAGGACACATGTGTTACCCTTCACCCTGAGTGCTGGGGGAAAAATTGGCAGATGTCTAAATTGGGTGGAAAAATGGCAGGAAAAAGACAGCCATAGCTACAGACTGTGTATCTACAGGTGGCTGTAATGTGCAGAGAAGATTACTAACAAAACTGGAGAAAATGACCATATGCGGAAAATAGGAAGTCGAGTGGGTGTAGAAATGTACTCATCCATGAGGGTCGAGACTCAGATAGATGTGACAAGGACAGTTTTATGTGATAAAACCAAGTGTGAGATCAGTTTAAAGCACAAGTTATGCCTTTAATTAAGATTCGAAAGGAAGTATCTGAGAAAATAAATCGAAGAATTGGATAAATACATGGTCTGAAACCTTCTCCTCCGATAGACTTTGCAGCAATACATTGTTTCGTACTAATTTGCGATCTATTTTTAAACATGTTTCTCACAGAAGATTTCTTTTTCACACTTTAGAGAAATGTGGCCTAAGGGTTAAAAAAATTATAGTGGCTTTATATTTTTGCAAATAAAGATAAACATGCCTAAATTAGTCATCTTATCCTCTATTCCCATAATAAGGTTTTTCTTAACGTCGCCGTGTTGCATCTCGGGTCCCAACTTAATAACATGGACAAACCATGACTCATTCATTCAAGGCTGTGGTTATATATAATCTGTTTTATATATATTTATATATATAGCTGGGAAAAGTGGGATATAAGTTTATTAGTTTAATTCAGCAGGACCTCCTATTGGCTTATGTTTAGTTTGAAGAGCTCAAATCCATCATCAGAAGTGAAAGGATGGCACTACACTGTTAAAATTCCAATTTAACATGGTTTAGTCTATTTGGAGGTACACACACACACATGCCTCTGTTGGCTCTGTGACAGTCTGTGCAATAAAAGAGAGACTCGCTCACAATAAGCACTTTATTGGCTTTGGTTGTTTTGGGTTGCTACCCGTATCTGAAAAATACCTCACGATGATACATCAAGATTCCTTTGCCCCAGAACTAATAAAGACTGCGGTCAAAACTCTTACTATTCTCTTTGAGCTGCCACACATATGAGCAGCTCACTCATCATCAGCTGTCATGTTGTAGCATCTACGACTGCTACCTTCTTACCGCCTGATACACTACATCGGAACCGCTTTTTTTCTTTTTCTTTTTGCTTAAAGCTGTGCTGCAAAAAGTGTTTTTGGAATGTCTTGTTGTAGAAAGTCAGTGTGATTTACAAGGTGATTTTTGTGTTTTATAATCCCATTTTGCCCACCATATGGAAGAGGAGATATCACTTAGCACTCCCTGCATTAGACGGAATATTAATAGTGCAGTGCTTTAGGGTAAGTGGCCACTGAAGAATGTTTCAGAAGGATTGAGTAGCTGCTCTTAAAGCTTAGAGTCAGAACTACAGTTTTGCATAACTATAAGATTAATGGCATTCAATTGAAACTTGTGACCATAGAATTTATTACACAGCCTCAAACAAAATGAACTTGAGGGTCTAATATACTTGGCTTATGCTGTTGGCTAATATCAAGTGAATAAGAAGTTGAGAAATGACAAGATATTTATTTTAATATTAGAGTATTACTTTAATATACTTTACTATCTGGTTATTTGCTACAGTACAAGATTTCATGGCTCCTCCCACAAGCATGGGGCAGTAAATCCTGCCCCTATAGGTCTCTGTTAGCAGTTGTTGCAGTTCCCATTTCTGACAACTAGATGTGATTATAACTAATAATAAGTAAAATTAATATATCAACTGAATATTGGCTTATATCTGACAAATAGCAACACTTTTTGAAATTATTAAATAGAATGATAAACAATTTCTTTTTGTGTTAAAATCTATACCGATCACATAACATTATGAGCACTGACAGGTGAAGTGAATAAGACTGATGATCTCCTCATCATGGCACCTGTTAGTGGGTGGGATATATTAGGCAGCAAGTGAACATTTTGTCCTCAATGTTGATGTGTTAGAAGCAGGAAAAATGGACAAGTGTAAGGATTTGAGCGAGTTTGATGAAGGGCCACATTGTGATGGCTAGACCACTGGATCAGAGCAAAACTGCAGCTCTTTTGGGGTGTTCCCGGTCTGCAGTGGTCAGTATCTATCAAAAGTGGTTCAAGGAAGGAACAGTGGTGAACCGGAGACAGGGTCATGGGCGGTCAAGGCTTGTTGATGCACGTGAGGAGTGAAGGTTGACCCGTGTGATCCAATCCAACAGACGAGCTACTGTTGCTCAAATTGCTGAAGAAGTTAATGCTGGTTCTGATAGACAGAACACACAGTGCATGATGGGTCAGGGCTGTTTTGGTAGCATATTAGTAAGGTGGTCATAATGATAATGCCTGATCAGTGTATATTTCACATACATTATCATATTGCACCACCTGGTTGATGCCCCATTAAAAATTTATGCCAGTCGATAGATGCCCTTAGTGATTTTACAGACACAATACAAATAAACAGAACTTCACCATCATAAATAGGCTTAAAGCTAGTACAACTAGTTCATATAGTAATTTTTAAGGTGCTGATTTAAGTACTTAAGTGAAGAGGCACAGCTTCACTCTTTGAGAGTGGTGAGTGATTTAGCTAACAGGTATGGGACATTTATTCCACCACCTTGGGGGCCAATACACATCTTCTCGGCAGAAATGTACACTTAGCATTTTATTAGGAACACATGTACACATACTCATTCACGCAGTTATTTAATAAGCCAATCATGTGGCAGTAGCACAATGCATAAATTCATGCAGATACAGGCCAGCAGCTTCTGGTAACGTTCAACCAAAAATGTTATCTCAGTGATTTTGACTGTGACATGATTGTTGATGGCAGGCTGCCTGGTTTGTGTATTTCAGAAACTGCTGATCTCTTGGGATTTTCACACATAACAGTCTCTAGACTTAACACAGAATGCTGTGAAATACAAAAAAAAAAAAAAAGTGAGTGACAGTTCTGTTGGTGGAATTGCCTTGTTGTTAAGAGAAGTCAGAGGAAAATGGCCAGATTGGTTCAAGCCAGCAAAAAGGATACGGTAACTCAAATAATCACTCTTTACAGCTGAAATGTGCAAAAAAAAAAAAAGCATCTCAGAACACACAAAACCTCAAACCATGACATGGATAGGCTACAACAGCAGAGGACCACATTGAGTTCCACTCCTGTCAGCCTGGACCTGGAATGTGAGGCTACAATAGGAATGATGAAGATAAGAAAAAAAAAAAAAATCACCAGTCTTCAGCTGTCCAGTTCTGGTGATCCTGTGCTCACTGCAGCCTCACATTCCTGTCCTCAGCTGACAGAAGTGGAGCCCAATGCGGTCTACTGATGTTGTAGCATTTCCACCTCAAAGTTTGGTATTTTGTGCATTCTGAGATGCTTTTCTGCTCACTCCAGGTGTAAAAGTGATTACTCGTTATAATAGCCTTCCTAAAGACTAGAAATGGCCATTTTCTTCTGACCTTTCTCATCAACAAGGCATTTCCACCAACACTCCCTTGATGTTTTTGTTATTATTATTATTATTATTACACCATTTTTTCTGATGTGTGGGAAAATGATTGGCTAATTAGATGAATGCTTAGGTGTTCCTAATAAAGTGCTCAATAAATGTACATCCAAAATACTAAATTCTTAGTCTTAGTAAGATTGATCGCTAAATTTTGGGCGTTATTTGGTGCTATTTGCCTCCATGGACAGACATTCAATACGTTTTGTTACAAAGCATACTGAATTTAAGATCTTGAGCTGAAATAAGGAAAGATTTTTTTATTGGCCGTCTTTGCACTGAATGAATAAGTATATAGACTGTAGCAGTGTGTTGCTGTATTACATTCTCTTTACAACTATTTTGTTATTTCTGTTAGGAAAGCGGAATTAAGTTGGCATTAGATGAATTATTAATAGTTGCCCGTTTTTATAAAGGCTGAAACAGGATAAAACAGTTGTACTACGCCGTGTGAATACACACCCAGACAGCGATGGCAACCTTTGTTAAGATTCCAGCTTTGAAATGCAAATCAACCCCCCTCGACATTATACATATGTCATAATAACATCTGTACTCAATAGCAGCAAGTAGTGTTTGTGACATTTTCATTACTCTTTATTTTTATTGCTTCCAAAAAAAGATCTTCTCCCTGTCACATTTACCAGCTGAGTTACTTTGATAATTATGTCAACACGGAACAGCATCTGGTTTGCTTATGAGGATGTAACTTACAATTCAAAGAATGTGTTTTTCCCAAAAGAAAACAAAACCGAAGATAAATATTCACAGCCTAAAGCACTCCAACAATTAATATTCAACAAAAGCGAATCCTTCTCAACTCTTCACACTTCAGATCTTCATTTCTACTGTGGGAGTTGGTTAATAGCCTCTAAAGGATCTTCACTCTTTTTATCCAGCACAATTGCAGCCACCGATGGACTATAAAAGCTCGGTTGTCTCTGGAGATGTCAGGCTAAAGTGCACTGTCCTTTGACACTTTTTTGAAATTCTGGATCGTTTTAATGGAAAATTTAACAAATGGGTGATGAAATGTTTTGACCCCAAATAACACCAGCTCTCTTCAGGCAAAGACAACTTCAAACTTATAATGTACCCTGCTTAAGTTTTAATTTTATGAATATATATATATAGATGATCCCCATGAGGATAAGCAGTATAGTGGATGGATGGATGGACATATACATACATATGGATGGATATATGGATGGGATATGGAGGATATATAGATGGATATAGATATATACATGTGGACAAAATTGTTGGAACCCTTCCATTAATTGGGATCATTTTTAGATGAAATTAATCATTTCCTTTTCTCATTCCTTTGAATGTAGCCAATAATTCTGGATATCATATACAGGATATATTAACATAGTTGCAAGATATGTATAAACAAAAACTTAATTAAGAAAAATTAAGAGATCAATAGATAGATAGATAGATAGATAGATAGATAGATAGATAGATAGATAGATAGATAGATAGATAGATAGATAGCACCAGTATAACCAATAAAACAACCAACTCCCAACCAACCAGTATAACCAATGAAATGAAGAGAACATGAAACCAACTACAAGTCGATGTTTTTGTTCATCTTTCTTCCATGTTTTTGTTTTTTGCCAAATCTGCTTGTACGGTGGCAGAGAAGTGCAAAACAAAATAACAAACCAAATAACAAATCCAAAAACACAAGGACAAATGGAATTCTTACTGCTGATTGGATGAGACATCTGTCACTACAGGAAGTCCAGCAGGCTGCAGCAGTAGAAAGTGGATTGGTGTGTGTTTATGAACACAGCTCTGCTCTTACATCCTTTAATCTGGAATAGTTTTGTCTTCAAAACATACCTGTGTTCTTTAGGCGTGTTTTAAGAGATGGCAAACTAATCTTTATTTCATGATACGCTATCAGTATCACACCATATGAACGTCCTTCCTCAAAGTAGAGCTGAATGAACTCCATCTTCTTATAAAGATAAATATATATATATATATATGTAAAGTGAACGCAGAACTCCACACATGTACAGGAAAGAAAATTTCCTACTTCCTGAGTGACAGATGTCTCGTCCAATCAGAGGAAAGAATTCCATTCTCAAACTATACCTGCCTTTTCCGGTTTGTCTGAATTGTCCTTGTGTTTTTGGATTTCTCATTTTGTTCCCGGATTTTTTATTGTGTTTTTGGATTTGTTATTGTGTTTTGCACTTCTCGGCCCCCACATGGTTTTAACATGACGCACTTTTACATTACTAATACAGAATATTTTGTATTAGATTATATATAAAACATATAAACTAATCTCAACCAAGATTGTTTCACATCTCAAACTCCCAGAATCTACAGGAACCGGGATCACACCTGGCACTTAATTTAACCACATGTCCCAGAATTCACATGACCCTTATCTCCCCTGATGACACACAACTGTTTCTCATACACAATCTCCTGAAATAACCCATATTTTATGCACACTTCAAAATGTTTTTCTTTGTGTTACTGCTATTCATGTTTTTTGACCCCTAGCCTGCAAGTTGTGATTAAAGACCGCCTGGTTTTTATGACGAATTTAGATTTGTCCTTGTCTGTTGAGTGCTAGTGGTTTTTAAATAAACACTTTGCACTTGCATTTAGCTTTCAGCCTCGTGCTTGACTCTGAGCTAGAAAATCATTTCATGCTTTTTTGTTAAATCTATGTGAAGGCCACCAAAGATGCTAAAGCTAGAAAATTGTAGCAGGAAAGATGCATTTTATCCGATATGTACGCTTTAAGCATCAGTTGATGCGTAATGGCTTGCTGTGAATGCATATTTATCTTAATGAGATTGATTGTGCAGTACATTCACATGACAGGATGTTAATTATTGTCTCACTAATCCATAAATGCTTTGTGGAGGCTTTAAAAGCACTTAAAGTGTCACCACATCATGTCACTTGCTTTTATATGCATGTGCATGAACTGCACTATACAGTAAACAGAGTGCACTCTCGGCCCCCACACCCATACTCTGTCTTATTACGCTTAAATAAAACATTTAAAGCAAATGATATACATTTTGTAGCGTTCTACAAATTTATTTATTTTTTTTGCTTGACACAGCAGCATCGTTTAAATCATATTCGAGGTGCAGCGACATTCGATAAATCAGCCAGATGAAAGGTGTCTTGTTTGCATTTAACTGATGCTGAATAAAAGAACTACTACAAATTATTAGATTTTTATCTACTATTACTCTCTGCTTGAGAACGTTGTATTGAGCTTTCAAAATACGAAAGGTCCTTCGAAACCACCCCAATAGGTGAAATTTCCCATGATTCCCTCAGTGTCACTCTTACTAGCCTGAAAAGACTGCGGTGATCTCTGGCCTTTTAAATATTTCCGCCCACGCATGCCTGTGAGTGCTTGCAAGTATGTATGAGAGCCTGGAACAGCTTTATTTCCATTTCAGCCCTGCACCTTTATTAGCCGCTCAGTACAGCAATATTTCCTCATGCTTAAAACACAGAGACGGTGCATTTTGTCATGGTATTAGCAGAAATGTACCTTATGTCCCTGGGGTACAAAATGAGTAAAACAAGTCAGCAATATTACCATTTTTAGAGGGAAAAAAAACCCATTTATCAATATTTAATTCATAATTGGCACCTTGAGGCAGGCTGAAAGAATATTGCACCATCTCAGAACATTGCTCACAGTCCTGCCTGTGCTTTTTTATGCTTGTTTTTAAGCCAAGGACTTAAAAGGGTGTATGAGAGAGCACATTCTGCCTGCCATATCTCTGTTTTGGTTTCCAGTATATCTGGGTTATTCAACCAGGCATTTCTGAGATACGCTTTGGCAAACAAAACAGGAGCCGAGTTGAAACAAAGGTCTTGGTTTCAGTCAGGTGTGGAATTGCATTGAAGAAGAGCAAGAAATGCATGTTTTTTTATTTTATTTTATTTTTATTTATTTATTTTGGTTTTGTCTACAGCCCTCTTTTTCCCTGTCTCAGATTAATTTTGGGATTCTGCGAGACCTCAACCCCTCCATCCCAATCCCCTAACAAACACGCTTGGCACAAGTTGCTGTGCAACCAAACATTGCGACCGATCTTGTAGCGAAGGTGATTTCGCAACACAATTTGATCAGTCTATGCGTCGTCCCAGATGCTCCGATATTTTTAAGTGTCAGAAAGTCTTGGGAAGGAAATTTTGTAGTATCTCTACAGCAAGTACCACTGAAGAGACTCGCAGAGGAAATTCTTAATCCAGTGTAGTCATCCATCTATTTGTTTCAGGGCACAATGTAAGCACAATAATATTGCTTTTATAACAAATATTTGACATGTCATATCCAAAAGGATTGTAGGAAAAAATAATAATAATTAAAAAAAAAAGATTCCTGGCCTGGCACGATATAAACTATGATTATTTTTGCTTTATATCTCCAGCTCTCTTTCCCCAAGTAATCTTTCCTTCACTGTTTTTACTTATTTCCCTGTTATCCTGTTATCAGTACTGGAGAAACAACCAGCAACCACCAAAGCCAGTTACTCAAGCCAGTCACGTGATAGACATTTCTCATTCTTATTATTTTCATAAGAAATAGGATTTGAGAGTCAAACACACTTCATCTGTCATTTCTCTATGTGAAGGGTCATGGAAATCTAGTATGTGATTGCTTTTGTGGAATGTGTACATCCACAAAGCAACAGACTGCAGTTATTGTAGTCATGTAGTGTATGCAGTACTGAGATTCTAAGACTTTGCAAGTCATATAATGTCCACTTGGCATAAGTACAACCAGATCTAGAGGACAAGAGAATGATATTTTCTTACTCATGAAAGAAACAGTGTTTTTAATGTCTTGTGCCATAGGTTTCTGATGAAGCTCAATTATATCAGTTCAGTTCTATTTTCTATAGCACTTTTAACAATAGACATTGTTGCAAAGCAACTTTACAGAAATATAAAAATCCAGAATGTAAATGGTAAAATTTCAAATTTAATATTTATCCCTAATGAGCAAGCCAGAGGCAACAGTGGCAAGACTCCCTGAGATGATATTTGGAAGAAACCTTGAGAGGAACCAGACTATTAAAAAAAAAATCTATTTCTGTTCCTTCCCTTTCAGTCCCTCCAAAAATTGTCAACTACTCAAACACTATGGTGGTGAACGAAGGCTCCAGCATCACACTGATGTGTTTGGCTAACGGCAAACCAGAGCCTGCAATCAGCTGGAAAATGTTGTCCCAAGAAGGTAAGAGACTCTGCTTCCTATGTGTCATGCATTAGATATTAATATTCTCTGAAAATTACAGCACAGTTCCAGCTGAGGTCCCGGTGCACAACAGGTTACGGCGGTGTGTGAGACTATTGAAAGTGCGAGAAACAATGTTCTTTTGTATTTGCGCAAAATATGCCGTGTCAATTCAAGTGTTTAGCAAGAATAAGCTCAATCTCATGTCTGAATGAATCTCTGCGTTGTAGCATCCCTTAATGAGGTTTATGAATATTCCAAATTACATGTCATACTTAAATGTGGTAACGCATTTAGGTGTCGTTTCAGCGAGATAAGTTGCGTGTGGGTGTGTGTAGACATTTCACATAAACTGGGTGGTACGCTTCCTATCAGCTTGCGCCACAGAGGAATCAGCTCCGCTTGAGCCTGTCTGTTCCTCTGCTGCACGCCGTGTGGCTTCACGTTATCAGGAAAAAAAATACATTTTAATGTTTAATGATTCATGTGCCTCTATTGTGTAATAGCCCACGTCTCTCTATCCTTTGTGTCTGAATCTGAATCTGGCAATTGAAATGTTAATATGACATCGATGTGACTGCCATTTTTTTCTTTCATTAATAGCTTTGATAGGCTGTATTATAATACAGTACAGGTGTCTGGCAGAGCGTTTCACAGCTTTTATTAATAAAGATCATCTGTCACAGTTAAAGCAGAGAAAGAAAACATCATGTTCATGATGTACATGATTACAGATGAAGAATAAACAAACAATGGCGTAAATGAACCTGCACACAGCAGAATCGGTATTACACACGGTAATATCGTGCTAAATGTTTATGCAAATTCCGTATCATGGTTGATATTTAATGCAGATTCATTAGTTTGGCACTTCACTGCCTTGTAGATAGAATTTATTCTGATTCACATTCCGGAAATGCAAGAATCTTGATGAGACCAGAAGCATGTACAGGCGAGCGCACATGAAATGAGGTGTGCTACACTCAGCCTTTTCTGAAATCTGCATGGCAAGCTTCCCGATTTCAAAATGAACTATTGTTTCTCATTTGAGAATTTAAAAACTACATTCATTCCCAGCTACTCCTGAGAAATAGACGAAGGATGTTGAAAGTATAAAGAATGCTGAAGCTGCTGTTATCTAGTGCACTAGTATCCAACCCCATTGAACTTGAATTGGGATTTAATTAGTTGAATGTATAGAAATAATGAACTGTAGGGACGATAGTTTGTGTTTACAAATTAAAATGTTGTGAAAGTATTCACCCCCATTGCTGTAAAACCACTAAATTATTAATTGCCATCGTTAGTTGACCTATGTGCAGTTTAAGCATCAGATCAGATCAGATTGAAGTTTATCATCATTGTGCAGTGTACACATACAAAGGCAATGAAATACAGGTAGCTTCAGACCAGAATCACAAATAGCCATAATATAAATATGACAGTAAATAAGTCATATTTAAAGTAAAGTGCAGGAATATCCAGCAATAATCCAGAGAAGAGACCAAAACAAATAGCATTATGAATACCAAGGAAATATCAAAACAAGTCCAGGGCAAAGTTCTGGATATTAGAGTTATGGTGCTAGGGTTTGGTTATAAAGCCTTTTAAGGCCCCATGCAATATCATAGCATCTAGTATTTAAAAATGGAAAGAATATGGCACATACTGTATACGTGAGGTCAGTGAAACATCAGTGACCAGTTTATTATTCCAGCATGACTCTAAAGGAGCAGGAAAAATCTGTAGTTCATAGAAGGTATATACTTATGAAAAGGGCTATATAATTATTGATATATGTGCATGTCATTGAATATTCCTGCCAGTCACACCTGGCTGTCGTAGGAAGACTCTCTGGCTTAAAGATCTGAATCATCACACCTACAAAACACCACGACTACCATGACGGACACTTTTCTTAATAAGCCCAGATGTCTAGCGTTAACTCCCACACTGCATCTGCAGCTAGGCACTGCCACTGACATGCTCAGGATTTCCAATCGCAGTCCTTGTTGAGCATTAGATGCTTATCTAAATCTGGATCTAAGGAAGCAAGCGAGCCCATACCTTCCTGTTGCTGATGAGATTTTGCTTCTGAGTAGCAGTGATTGAATGGCCTACACCTTTTGCATATCACCTTTACATTAAGAAAATTCCCTGCAGGAACACCTGATATAATTGGGTGCCACCGTGTCAAAGACTGCACAGAAAGTTAATAGCAAAACAAACAGTTTCATTTGGGAAGAAATCAGAAAAACAAAAAAAAAAACTTAATAGCATTGTAATAGCATTCCTTTTTTTTGTAATATTATAGCAACTCTGGTAAGTGAAAGACTAAATGCCTGTGATCTTTAGAGGAACCTCCTGTGCTTTTCCAAGGCAGTGATTTATGTTGCAGCTCAAGAGATACGAAAGACAATATCCCTCCTTTTTCTTCAAGAACAGGATTCTCTCATATATTGCAGCCCAATAAGTATTCTAAAAGAACATGGGTGCATGATAAGCAGTATGAATCCTATTGTGTTCTGGGTAAGATTGTCCGTTTATCTGATCCAGTTTGCTTACTTTCTAGTAAATTACACAAACCCCGCTTTTTCGTCACCTATGACTTTTTTAAAGCATGGAACCAACCAGATTTATTCATCTGCACATAGCATGAGAGGCATTTTTCGTTGTGTTAAATTGTGCATGGATCTTTCATTTGAAGCTTCGTTTGACAGGTACAGGTTGTGAGGTTTTTTTTTTTTTTTGGTCTATGAGATTTGAACATTAATATTCATAATAGAAGAGGTCTGCAGAGTTGAATTGGTCTTCATATAGTGCTGCAAAACAGCCATGGCATTGAATGTTAATTCTCTATTCAATAACAACAAATGAGTTATTGTAATTCCATGAAGTGGTGTTCTTATGCAATGTGTGAAGCACTTACAAGCGAAGGATTTTTGGTGCTTGCTGTGCTTCATATGATCAAAGCAAGTAATCTGAACTGTTTACAGCTTTAATAAATACTCGCTTTCTCGTTGGAACCTGAAGACTTTATCTTGTTTTTGCTTCTAATACAAACTGGGAAATGGCGCATGAAGGCATTTTAGATTTGCACAAGGAGAGAAGAGGATTATACTTGTTATTTTATAATCTTCATAATATTGCTTTGCTGCTGGACATAGAACAAGGTCAATACTAATAATACTAATTGAGGAACTCTTAGTAATTTATCATTGCCCATGTTTAATTGGTTTGCATAAGACACTGATTTTTAATGATGCCATTTGTGTCTGCAAGGCTTGGCTGCTAAAGCACTATTACATTAGTTAGTATTAGAGTTTGGGTTCATTTAGATGAAGGCAAAGCACTACAGTTTTTCGTCTGTGTGTGTGTGTGTGTGTGTGTTTTCTTTTTTTCTTTTTTTTATGAAGTCCTGATTGTGTTAATCTAGTCTATAGCTGTATAATGAGACTTCAGCGCACTTGCCGTGTTTGTGAGTTTAGCAGCTCATTTCAGGGACCAAATGATCCCTGTAGCAGGAATGCTATAATCTACTAGTACAGCTCTGCTCTACTGAGCACTCTGTCTCTCTCTTTCACTCACTTTCTCTCTCTCTCTCCGTCTGTCTCTCGCTGCCCGTTTGTCTCTACAGCTGCCCTCGGCTTTTTGTACCGGCTTCCACTTTCATTATTTATCTTTCCTTCCCCGTTTTTTGGGATGACAAAAATAATAAAGTGAGAAATAAATATATATCCACGGGGTGGAGGCGATTGATGATACTATGGCCGTGTCTGCGTGTTGGACAGTCGTGACTCATTGCAACAACTCACTGGCTCATGATAGATCCGCAGCTTAAGGGAGTTTAACTGCATCTGAAGATCACAGTAGTATATGCTGCTATATACATACGGAATAAGCACGACAGGAACGTCACTGTTACAGGAAAACTAGCAAAGTTGACGTGATGTGATGTGCAGGGCATTGTGCAACTGTGCTTTTCTTCTTAAACCAGTGCAATTTGTCAACAATTGAACAGTTTTTATTTATTTAAAAAAAAAGGAAAAGACATGTACTTTTATTTGTTTATAGATGCATTTAAAGTGGTGGATTGCAGGCTTGGGATATATTGATTTCCCCCTTTTTTCGATTCACCAGTAAAAAAAAAAAAAAAAAGATTAGTGATTTAATCACCCAGAACCTCTAAAAAAGACAGGAAAACAAGGATTCACAGCCAGCATGTGAGATTTAAGGATAGTATGGGAAGAATAATATTATCAGCTGTGCGCTATCAGGAAATGCTTGCCGGCAGCAATAATCGTTAAAACTCAGCTGGATAGTGGATTTTTGGGTGATTCTGCAGTATTGTACAGTAAACAATGCAGTAATTAGTTTTGACTGAATCCTTTTAAAAATCATTTGCGCAGTGTTCACATGGTCAGTGAGTTCAGTCTCGATCTGCTGTTGCTCAGTGATTAAATGCATCTGAGCTCTGACCTGTTCAGGAGAGGCGAAATCCAAAAGTGCAATGTCCATGTATTTATTAGTAATTAATAATGTTAAATAAACAGTATAAATGATCGTTCTGATGGGTATTCTTGCCTTGTTGAGAAGAGATGGAGAGGTGGAGAGATCACTGGAGAATGGTCAGACTGGTTCATGGTGTCAGAAGGGCTACAGCAGCTCAGATAATCACTCTGTACACTCTGAGCAGAAAATCATCTCATGTCGAACCTTGGGGCGGAGGAGCTACAACAGTAGAAGACAACGTTGGGTTCCACTTTTGTCAGCCAAGAACAGAAAGCCGAGGCAGTGGGACAAAGTCACCAAAAACTGAACTGAATAAAACATAGTCTGGTCTGAAGAAGTTTTCTGCTGAAGATCACAGATGATAGTGTTAGAATTTGGCACCAATGGCATGAATCCATGGACTTAACCTGCCTTGTGTCAACAGTCCAGGTTGGTATAGATGGTCTAATGGTGTGGAGAATGTTTTCTTGGTACACTTTGGGTCTGTTAATATCAATCAATCATCACATGAATGCCACAGTCTATTTGAGTATTGCTGCTGATCATGTGCATCCCTTCATGACCACAATTTACTATCTTCTAATGCCTATGTCCAGCTTGTTACTGCATCATGTCATGAAGCAAAAGTCGTCTCAAACTGGTCTCATGAACATGACACTGAGTTCAGAGTCCTTCAGTGGCCTTCCCAGTCACTAAATCCAATAGAAATCTTTTGGGATGTGGTAGAAAGGGTGATTCGTGGATTGAAAGTTCAATCATGTCAACATGGACCGGAATCTCAAAGGAGATGTTTTTTTTGTGAACTCCATACCACAAGTATGTGGTCCTACCCAGGATTAGTATATTGATCATATGCTTGGTGATTTTTTACATAAATGTACAAAGAACAGGTCCAATTACCACAGAGGATGCAACAGAACTAATCAAGACTAGGAAAGTCTGACAAAAAGGAGGGGGTGGAGCTTCAAGGATGTGTCATTTAAAATCAGAGCATTAAAAACAACTGCACAAATCATTCCATATCAACTGTTTTAAAAACATTTTTGGAGAGGATTTATTTGATGGATTTGCTTGGCGGATTTTTGCATGAAAACTCCCACTAGCATACTCTGTTGTTAAATTGGGAGCGCCTACACAAAATGTGTGATCACTAGAAATTGTGGCAGTATAAAACCATATAAAACCGTATGTGTAAATTATGTTGCACAAGCCTACAGGAACTGCTGCTTTTTTCTCTCACACTATAAAAGAAAAGTTAAAGAAAACGTAGCATTTACCTCTGACTGTTATATACATGTAATATATGTTCCAAAGTATTTTTCAGTTTTTCCTTAAAGAAGGTTTCACCATAGCAACGGTTACACATTCTCTTTTATTATTCGGTTTAAATGACTTTACCATTTTCAATCCAAAATCCCTGTAGATTAGTTGTAACTATAGAAACAATACCATATTAGAATGAGTGCATTATTATAAAACTGTGATTTGCTTATTGCTGGCACTTTCGTCAGAGCTGAGCCGCTCTTATAGGAAATGAGTTAGCAGTTTTTTTTCCTGACTTCAGAATCAGGAATTTTAGCAGCACTGTGGCATTCATGCATTAAGATGAAAGTTGATGTCTCACGCACAGAAATGTCTCACATTTCAAAAGAAAGCGAATTTAGTCGAAATAAAGTTTGGGTCTAAATAGCAAGCTAATTTCCGAAAGTGTACAAAGTGCATTCTGTAAATAACCACCCTTGGACAGTTCTTAAACCCTGGCACACTGGAGTTCGTGTAATGATGGATAATGAGGTAGAAGTATGTGACATTAGCTGTAATTTAATGAGTATAAAAACAGGCATTTATATCTATTCTGAATCACTATGTCTCAAGTCCTGTGGCTTGTTGCATAAATTTGCCTGGGTTTGGATTCTACCACATGCTGGCTGCATTGTGCTGGAAATTGTGCAGTGGGAGGCAAAAAGCTCATTGAACCTCATCCCAGAGATACTTGATTGGGTTGAGATCCAGAGACTGTCCAGGTCACTGAAGCAAACTCATTGTCACACTCCTGGAAGCACTGAATGTCCAAGTGCATCCTGTGATATGGTGTACTATCATAGAAATACCATGAAAATGTCCATTTAAGTAAAGCTAAAATATTGTAATTCAATCCAGCTTTGTTTGTTCAGTTAGGCACTTTTATCAATGGATATTGCCACAAAGCAGCTTTGCAGAAATATATGAAGTCAATGCGTTCATGTCTGGATTTGTTTTTCACCTTGAGTGCTAGAATATAGAATAGAATATGTACACAATGCATTTTTTTATCTTTTGTCCATTTAAGTCAGAGTGGTGCATTTGTGATTGCATTATGTGCTAAATGCTGTTTATTATGAGTCGCCTGTGATCTGCAATATGTTTTCTTCTATAGGGTTGTTTTCTGTAGGATGATAGTAGTAGGTTTCTTTCATTTTACATTAGTAATGTTGGGGAGTACGTTTGCCTTGCGCCATTGGGATAAAGGTTTAAGTCCTGGCTTCACCCCGCATGTGTGGAACGTGTTTGTTCTCCCTTTGGTTTGTGGCTTTCCTCTAGATCAGAGGTCCCCAACCACCGGGCCACGGACCAGTACCGGGCCGTGGATCATTTGGTACCAGGCCACAAAGAAACATGTATTTTATTTTGAAAAGTTGCCACTTCTAACCATGCCACACTCCCAAATTTGACATTTTAGCACGCTAAAATGACCCAGTGTCACTCCCCCACCCTGACCCCCGGGCCATGGTAAAATGATCCGGTATCAATCTGGTCCATGGTACGAAAAAGGTTGGGGACCCCTGCTCTAGATACCAGGTTTACTGCCCCAGCCCAAAAACATTACAACAACTGTTACAGGCTTACTGGCATCTCTAAATACGATGTGTGAGCTTGTGCTTTTGTGCCCTGTGACAGGTTGACACTTTGTCCAGGGTATCTCCTTGCCTTATGATTCAAGTCCCCTGGGATGGACTCCAGGCTTTCTGTAACCCTGTCTAGGATAAACTTTACTGAAAATGGATGGGTAGGAATACTTGGAATGGTTTCCTAATCATTGTTTGCATTAGTATCCCTTGTATTACTTCACTTTATTTTCAATTTCTTTAGTTAATTAAGCATTAACTGTACACGTTGGTCTGCCTGATTTGTCACATGACACATGTTCAATTTATTAGAGCATATGGCTGACTCTAATACACTGGCAAATCAGCTTATTAGGCAAACCATATACGTATCACAGCCCTATATTAACTAATTTGCTTGAATCCTCTGTATGCGCTCATGCACATCCAAAAGACACGATTTCATCTTTGCTCTGATTTCATCGTACGCTATAGCTGTGGAGTTTTTGTATATTTTTACGGTTTTGAATCAAGGTGCACTTATCAGAAGTGATCTTCTCTGTCAAAGCCAGCATTATATTCAAAGTAACAGATACTTACTAAACGTCTATGTGCCTCATTTTTGCTTTTTGGGTGGATAATACAATAATGCATCATACCTTTCTATGCGCTATGTGAAGGCTTTTTTATATTTTGTTGTCACATCAATTATCAAGCTGCATGCACATGAATCTATTTGTATGTAAATCCTTTGCAGGAGCATTTACACAAGAAGTGTGGTCTTCATGAAAATCCAACGTTAATATCCTGTGAGAGCTGCTGGGTTTGAGTAAATTTATTCATAGCGAGGCTCTCTAATGTGAACCGTGATTGATCAGCTTCAAATCATATAATTGGTGCTAAGTTGCTGCAATTTCATACATGGATTATGTTGTCACTTAAGTTTAAGCCACTTAATTCTTTTAATTGTGCACAAATGTAATTTTTTTTGGAAGCGCAGTCTTTTAGTAGAAATGATTTGAAATGAAAGAAAGCAACCCCGAACAGGTTGTGATGAAGTCTTGTGAAAGGAGGAAGAGTTAGTGTGTGTCTGTGTAGCCGATACAGTGCAGTGCTTGAGTTGCATTACTGGAAGGTTTAATTCGTGCTGCACCTTTTTGACTCGCTTAGTCATCGTTTTGCTATTTTCAACTCTGTGAGATTTGTCATTTATGGAGTTTGTGGATTTATAAATGTAAATCGGCTGAATTGTGAAAGGGCTTGGTAATCTACAGGTGGAATGTGTTTAAATGGTGTGAGGACTGAATATCCAGTGTTGCAATGCCTCATCAAGTCTTCCTCATTTATCAATATTTCAGTAAAGATATGTAACGTGTCTAAATGTTCATGTAAGCCAAGCCGAACTAAAAAATTTACAAAAGTTTCATAGTCACTGATTTTCTTCATACTCTAACACGTGTTTCTTGATGAACGAAAATCACTTGCAAATTACCAGACTTGTGCTAGGCTAGTGACTCGTGTGAAATGCCATAACAAAAAGCAAAATGCACGGTGAGAGTAAATTTTAAAGTGAAAGTTATTTAGACCCATGTTTATGCCAATAAAAATGCATATTATTTAACAGCATAACAGCACCTGAAATTACAGGAAAGGTTCGGTGTGAATGTGAAGAGAAAAATGTGCGCCATGAAAACAAAGGAGAAAAGATGTTACCCAGTATCACAGGGAAACTGGTTTCTTTTGTTATAATTAAATGATGACGACGTTGTTTAATGCTTTCGATGACCTGGCGAACTAGCAGGAAGTATATTATATAATATATTATATTATTGATATAAAGCACTTATGAATACTGTAAATGTAAATAAACAAACAATTTAAACTTGGCAGTATGATCCATATCTGAAAGTGTAGTAATCCCTGCAAATTATACGAACTGAAGTCTGTCAGGTTTTTGATGATTTTCATTAGTTAGTCATCTAATGTGTAAATTTACAGACACTCATTTCTTATGTAAATGCTCACATATGTGATTTAGAATGAATCAGTTTGTCTCCAGCTCCAGCATAAATTAGGCCCACTGAGATCAGGACACTGAGTACATACATATCCCTTCTCTTCTCCATCTGCCCTGTGTGATGAGACTGTGATCCAGCCCTGTAACATAACCCTCCTCAGATGCAGATGCAGTCATTCAGCATCCATACCGCTCTGGAGCAACAGCGTGTGTGTACATGTGTAGGTGCAAATGTGTGAAGTTAAGGGATACTGTTCAGGTTGTCCCCTGCCTTGTGCCCCGAGTCACCTGGGATAGACTCCAGGCTCCCTGCAGCCTTGTTTACTATAGAAAATGGATTCATAATAATAAAATTAGACTTAAATTTATTTGTATATCCACAAGCTGGTTTCGGTATGATTGACAAGTGTGAAATGCCACAAGGCTGTCATGGACTGACACTCCGTGTCACTATCTAATGCTCCATGCTTATTTTGTTGACAAAATGGTGATGAAAAATCCCTATTTCTGACTTAGGCATGCTTTATACTTCTGTGAGCATCTTTGAGAATGACAGTCGTTGTGTGTGGATGCACGTGTAAGTATAAATTCTCAGCTCTGTATGTAATGTGAGTTTGTAGAGTAAGGGGGCAGTATGGCATGAACCTTACCAGAATTTAGAGGAAATGCAATGCGAAAGAGAAATCTCATTCAGACAGTGTATGGAATAGAAAACACCATGGGTGTAACTATGTTTGAAAAGTGCTGGGGACAAAAAAATTATGATAGTGAAAATGAAAATTTATCTGTATCACACATTTCCTATATCGAAGAACTTTAATCTAACTACTGATTAAATTCACAATTCTACCAGTTGAAGAATGATGGCTGCGTTAGATTTTTTTTAACTTGGAGTTTTAGATGAAAATAGAAAATAAAGTGTGTGATCCTGCAGACTGAATAAATTGGCATTATAACTGGCATTTGGCATTATAATGACAGCTACAGGTGGTATAAAGCCTCACATTTTAGATTTGCAAACGGTTCAAATTCAGAATTGTAAATAAATTCATGATTCACTCTCATGGTGTTATCATCTTGCCATATGTGATGCGAACGTGAACTAGAGAAATGAGATAGAAATGTATTCTTCATGTTACTTTAGCTGACAGGATGCAAGATTTATCATAGAGGACAAACACCCCCCATTAATAATTAATAGTATAAATAGAGCTATTGACATATTTTTCAACAGTTACTTTCACAAGGTTTGCCAGAAAGCTTCACGTTGAGACTAGTGGTGTGCATCGGGACTGAAAAAGTAGTCGCGCAAGTGCGACTTGCATTACTTTCATGCTGAGCTTGAAAGACACTGAGTATGAAGCTTGTGGGTATATTTGCCAGGTTTCCCACTCGTACTTCATTTCAAAAACTGCATAAAAGCCTTAAAACTAGCACAAAAAGTTCGGCATTGGACAAGGGATACTTTACTCCTTTTTCTCAGTCTTTTCATCAAGTTAATAGTAATGCAGAATGTTATCTCTGTTGGGGTCTCTAGAAATAATAATTTATTTAGTTTTGAAACTAAATAATGAAGAATATAAGTCTTCTTAAATGAACAGTCATCCTTTTTGTAAAAATAACTGACACAGGGTCTTGGAAAGTCTGGGGTCTATCCCAGGGGTCACAGGGCACAACCTGGACAGAGTGTCAACCCAACACAGAGCAAAATCACAGACAGACTCACACACCGATTTACACACTACAGACAATTAAATGCCCGTCAGTCTACAACACATGTCTTTACATGCACAGGACACACACAGGACAATCACTAAGGCTGGCAATCACTAAGCCACTAACCACTAAGCCTTAACCTTAGTGTATACAGATTATAATGAAATGCAGCTTAAAGGATCCTATTTTGAATAGCAGCAGCATATAGTCGGTTTACTAAATTAGAAATAATGACAACGTTCTGTAGGACATACATTGACATTTGGCAGACTCCCTCATCCAGAGCAATTGAGGGTTAAGGGCCATGCTGCAGTGGCAGCTTGGTGGACCTGGGATTCAAACCTACAACCTTCCAATAAGTAGCCCAACGCCTTAACCACTAACCCCTATCTGGCTCAGAAGATGAATAAGATTAAAATTTTGCAAATTTTTAGTTGTAGTAATATGGGAATGAAAAAACAACATTTTCTACCAGTCCAGTTTTTGTTTCAGTGTTTTCCAGTATTTTTAATGGCAGAGGTCATTAATGGTCATTAATAAACTAATAATAAAAAACAAGAACAGATTCAGATGTGAATATTAGAGTCAACAAACAAAGGCAGGTAGAAATCGAGATAACAGCATTGAATTATGTCTTTAATATATAGTCTTAAGGTAAATGAGAACACATTCTGTCAGCGGATGGCATTTATCATCACCATCCGCTCTCAGTGACTCCTCTGTTGTTGCCCAGAAATAAAAATGTCAGTACTTGCCTCAACTAGGATAGATGAATCAGAACAACATATAACATCTTCAGTCTGTGTTAAACAGGGCTTACAATTGTTCAAAGGGCTATAATAGTAAAAACCACACAGTGTTTCATTCATCATGACTTTGGCTTTACAGTCTTTTGTTTGCGGGAAGGAGCATGGAATCAGTATTGATCTGAACTTGATCCAATCATACACAGACTGTGGACATCACATCAGTGTGAGCCTGCTTTAGATTGTCAACACTCAGATTGTAACCTGGGCTTTTCCTTTTCAGCTTTTGCTTTCTGCTTTTTCTTTTCCATTTGCAATGCAGTATTGTGCTGTATCCCAGGACATCCAATCTGAAATTCTCAAAGGCAGCAGACTTAAAAACACTGGCCTTGCAGAAGCTGAGAATATGAACACTGAGCATTTTAATGTAGCATTGTAGTGCTTTGCTAAATCCAAATCATGAATTGTCACACCTGTAAGTCCCCACTCTTTGATATGATCCTGGATGGCAACCATGAAGTACTCAGAATGGAAATAAATAGTCTCGTTTCAACAATCACTCCTGTGTGATTGAAGAGACTCTCAGATGCACCTGCTGCCAATGCTCCATATTTATCTTGTGTTTGACAGCATATTGGATGACTGTGATACATTCTCCATGAAAGATCCCTTAATTTACTCTGCCCCTGTAGACATCAACAGAGGTATGTGCTTTTGCAGAAATTTATTGACAGACAGACAGACAGACAGACAGACAGACAGACAGATAGATAGATAGATAGATAGATAGATAGATAGATAGATAGATAGATAGATAGATAGATAGATAGATAGATAGATAGATAGATATGAATTTATGAATGCGACCAGTAGAAACTGAATAGAAAGAGCAGAGTCGGTTAGATCACTGTGGCTAAGCTCACTAATAATGCAGTTGGTTGTATTTAATTAATGAAGGAATCCAAAAGTCATGACTTAAAATCTGATTTGCAGACCTGTCTGAAACTAATCTCTCTCTTTTGCCTTAATTAGCTGCCCATGGCACCTTTGACAGAGCTGAGAATATAATAATACATAATACAACTGTTTTTGATGAGTTCTTGTCCCTTGGTGGTCCAGTGGCAGGATCCTGCGCTCTCATCGGCTTGGGTTCAGTAACAGGGAACTAACTCATCCCCTGAGGGATTAACTCTCAGTGCCGGTCCCAAGCCTGGATAAAATGGAAGGGTTGCATCAGGAAGGGCATCCAGCATAAAACCTGTGCCAAAAATAAATATGTGGACTAGATGATCCGATGAGGAGACCCCAAACAGGGAGCAGCCGAAACAACAACAACAACATCTGTATGAATTCCTAAAGGCTTGATATGTATTTTTTTTATTTTTTAAAAAAAATTTGTTCTTCTATTACAGACAGTTTCTTGTTTTGTTTTAGTTTTTTACTTTTGAAGATATGCAAAGAAAATATACTACTTTCATATTTAGGCATCTTGTCTCTGAAGGCCAAGCCTTGTATCAGGAATGCTAGGAGTCAGCTTTGACAGTCATCTTAGTTTTAAAAAGCAAGCCTGTAAAGCCTGCAACATAGCATACTGTCACCTCTGTAATATCTCTGAGGCTCTTGACATTTTTCCTTGGCTGACAGTAAGGAACTTTTACATGCTTTTTGTGTCACCTAGACTGGATTACTCTAACACTCTCTTATCCGGCCAGAATGCTACTGCCAGAATCCTGACATGTACCAGAATGAGAGATCATATTTCACAGGCTCTTAAATCTTTTTATTGGGTATACCTGTATTGATTTTAAGATTTTTTTATCACATTTTTCACACCTTCACGGTCTTGCCCTTCACTTTTCAAAAGAGTGTTTGATATTCTCCAACTGTATCATTTGGATTATTAAACAGTATGATCCTAGATATAAGTGGAAGCCTAGTGGAAGTAGAGGGACTCTTTTTGAGGTTACTAGCCCCAGATTTTACTGAAATCTACTTATTTCGGCTTCCATTAGGTAAAATACTAAAAATCTAAAAAATTAGATAAAAAATCTTGAAATATTTGTACTTGTCTGTAGCAGCTAACTGGTTTTAATGATGTCCCATCATTCAGTTATGGTGGCTCCAGGTTACAAATATTAATGGCTTATATTAATGTGTTGGTTCTAATACATTATCATTTCTACAGTATAATACTCCTATAGCTGAGTAAATGCTGCTAATTAATTGAATCTAAAATCAAAAACACCTCATCACTGGTTATGTCCTCTATATGGAGTTCATGATAGAATAACATTCCACTACAGTTGTTTTTTTTTTTTTTTTTTTGATACCTCACTTGAGTAAGTGTGTCACTAAATTAGGGCTGTGGCAACACATCAGCATCTAAATGTGGGTGTACTATAAGCAGTTGCCTGGGCCTGCATCAGACCCTGAGCTAACAGAAACGAGCTAGATGTTGTCAGAGTCAAAAGGCTTGGTGTGGTAACAGCATATATAAGCGGCATAGATCACACCAAATCAGAAGCAGTTGAGATACACTCCGAGCCTCACAAAAGCCTTCTATGATTTTGTCAGACCCTCCAAAAGCTTGCCTGAGCTGGCTTTGTCACCACTCTAATATCTGGAATAGGGAGGGGACAAGAGCCATTAACAGAGGCCACTTCCTACAGCTAGGACCCAGCATGCTGGTCTAAAATTGATGAACGGATGTAGGCATGCTGCGCTAAAATGTGCTTGGAATTGTGTAGGAACAAAGATGTGAACATTGCAGCATTGGAAAGATAAAATAGACACGTGGGTGCCATTATGCAAGTCACTCCACCCCCTATGTGTAGCTCAACCCAGAGCTCTAGGAAGTAACCATGGGTAATTTACTATCTCTGTCGGTTATAATAGCTTGTAAGCATGCATTATAAAGATTAACCCTTTGGTTATGGGGATAATGTGTACAGTATGCACCCTCAGCTTTGTGGGCAGATAATACAACCTAAAGAAAACAAATAAAATCAGTCGAACGAAAGTGTTGATGACAACACAAGGATTCTGGAATCACTGTGAAAGATATCTAATGAGCCTAACCAGAATATAGCTACTTCTGATGAAGCCAAGGGGTTCAACATTTCTGTGTATCCTGGGGAATAACATGCTGCAGCAATTTCAGAAAACAAATTCTGCTCTTTAGGCAGTTATAAAATGCTGCCGATTTGGTTGGGTCATCGAGGGCTTACGTGGCATGATAACTCTGAATTCTTGGCAAAAAAATAACGTCTCCGACAGTGCCTCATCAGAACAACATACATGCATAGTGGTAACAGAAAAAGTAATTAAAAAAACAGCACTTGAGGCCAATTCAGGCTAAAAGGAGATCAGGACATCTGATCTTTATTGCTGTTATAGACGTACACTGAGGAAATGTATCAGAAGTACACAATTGATGACAGCGGGGCTATACAACTGGATCACCTGGTTGTGATGTTTATTAACTGATGTTCCTTACAAATTGGATTTTAGCAGTCTAGTCACTCTATCAGACCTAGGTCCATTGTGAATAGCTAAATATTCGACTTGGCCATAGTTGAGAGCTGTATGTTGTAGCCAGGCATTCTCCCTCGCATGCGTGGGGTCTAGTGTGGGATTGATATCCTACCATATTAAAATGCATTAAGGCCCATGTGAGTGTGTGCATGGGAGGTAACAGCTCTGTCTGATAGTTCCAAAAGTAAACTTGGAAGAAGCGATCAGTCTCTTGGTTCAGATATAACTATGTGGTCTCCATCCTACGTCTCTGTAAAAGTCTGCTGCAGGGAAAATAGAGGGATGAATATAATTCAGTGCTAATGCTTTCTTTATGTGTTCTTCAATGGCATAAGTTTGTGGTTCAACAACAATGGGTCAGTTGCACAGTGGCATGTGGGGGTAGTTCAGACACCTTGGCTTTACCATTGAGATTTAGGTAAGGCACAGGGATCTGCAATTCTTTTCTGTCTTGGGGAAACAGTCTGCAAGAAATGGAAGAGAACTGCAAGAGCTTTTACCTCTCGGATATGGATGGATTATTATAAGCTAGCCAGGGGATATTCAGCACAATGGTGATATGAATGGACTTGGTGATGAAAAATGAGATTCCTCTATGGGTAATCAGGGTTATGATGATTTTATTTGTTTTTCCACTAGATGTCCCACCCATGTGTGAATATTTAACAGGAACGACAAAGATTCTTAACTGCCATGCTATGTCTTCTTGAATTTGCTAGCTACGCAGAAGTTAAGAAGAACTGGAAAATATTCAGACTGGTAATCCTGGGATGGGCAAATTAATAGAGTACACCTTTTGTTTTCTATTATGTGTGTGATGGGAAATCTCATCGGGGTTGTTGATATTGCTTCTTTAATAGTACATGCAGAGTCCCTCCCTCCTGTAATACTACATTTCCCTCATGGGTATCTTATCATTGCTTTACATTGCATCACTTTCTGATTTGCATTCAACTCAGGTAGTCGTGGTTTGATACTGGGCAGGAGACACCTGGCTCTCAACAGATTATTGGTAGGAATGGTGAGCAGACTGACCTACATCAAGGTGAGCTGTTTGTTTTTTCAGATGATCTCAGTTTAGAGAGGCTCATTGAGGTATCAAAAGTATGCACTTTTCAAAAAAGGGTTGGTACAGCAACTTTCGGCTATGAGGGTGCAGAAACTGGAACGCAGGATGCATAGTCAGCTGCTGAAACCCGATGATCGAAACTTCCCAGAATGCCTGAGCCAAAAAGCTTTGCTCTGGGGCAGTTGTAGCACCATATAGCACAAAAGTTGATAAAGGGCAGCACCCCAGTGCAGTCTTATCAGTGCCCTTCTATTAAGCAGAAGTATAGTTATTTTTTGTTGATATCTTGGGACTGGCTAGTGAAAAGGAGAAAACACTGTGTAGAAGCCCTTACATTTTCTAGGGGATGTGCTGTACATCTCAGGCAGGGCTGTGCAGGGTTTATGCAGAGTTTCTTTCAAGTTTGTGACTTGTGAGCAATGAGTCATGAGCAGATCCCCTAGTGCTATGGCTGCGGGGGAAATGGTATGACAGTGAGTTCCTCTATAGCCACAGAGATTTGCTGGATTTGCTGACCGTGTTTTCCAAGAAAATAGCCCAAGGAAATTTAGAAATTCTTATGTAATAATCCAAATTCAGTAGAGTAAGGATCCATGTGCCATGGTTTTATGGAGGCAGACAACATATTAATCACAATCTAATACTCAGTATGATATGGAACGTAGATAATTAGGCATGCAGAGCAATCTAGGAAGAAGAACAGAAAACAGGTTGAGGTACATAATATGAGGAACATTTATTTGGTTCATATGTGAACACAATTCTTCTGAAGCTCTTCATTCATTTGAACACACTGCTGCGGAATACTCGTCTAATTGGTTAATGGACAGGTATGCAGGTGTTCTGAATAAAGTGGTTCTCCGCAGGTTCCTTCTCGATATAACATAGTGGTGTAATGATTGTTGTATAGAAATAGTGCTTGTTCTGTAGGTGCTGTGACTGTTCTGTTTGAGATGCTGCTCTTCTGACACTTGTCATCAGTCGAGTCTCTCCCTGGTGTGAGACGCTGTCTCACACATTGCGGAACATTGAATCTAGCAGGCTGCATTACTGTCTGACACAGAACCAGGGATTTTGTAATGTTTTTGTTTAAGTCAGCGTTGTGCAGCTTCTTGGCGTTTGACAAAGATTGAAATGTGTGCTGTTTTGAATCCATATTTGCATGTTGGTGTGTGTGTGTGTGTGTGTTTTAAAATACTCCAAAAAAGTCAAGCCATCACAAACTTTTGAATGAAGATCTCCTAACTTTGCTCTGTAAATGCAATTTTCAGCTGACATTACACAACAGCCTACCCAAATACTGTATCACCTATTGTTAGACTTAGTGCAGCATGCATGAGAGTATGATGAACTTTAATGTGTCAAAAATCCAGGTATTTTGTTCATTGATTGATTTATTAATGTATATGCTTTAAGCCTCAGAGTTTTTTAACCCTACACAAATGAGGTAAAGACTGACTGATCGTTCTGTTCTCTGCCGTGTCTTTTAAAGGAAACGATTACATTGATTCAGAAGACGAGTATTTTGAGATCCCTTCCGTCAGCAGAAACAAAGCAGGAGTGTACGAGTGCACAGCATCTAACGACATCGCCTTCGACAGAAAGATAGTGCAGCTGGTGGTCAACTGTGAGTGCTTTTCCTCTGTTCACACAGATCTACTCCACATGTTTGGTAAAAGTGAACCAACAGTATGTGAATTGTACTGAATAATCTGAAATTGTATGTTAGGCTCAAGGACAGTCTTTTGAACCTAAGAATAACCAAGTGAAAAGTAAGCATGTTAGTAAGCAAAAATAATTATCGGTTTATATAATCATGAGGAAAATGAAAAGATCTCTTATTTATCTCTTATTTGCACACACATGTGCACACATCTGCACACACTTCTATTGTTAAGAGGATCCTCAAGTAGGAAAATAAGGATTTGTGAGTCTGTTGCATTGAGGAACTGACTTGATGGGACGCACATAAAAGATAACATGGACATTTTAATATTGACTGTTCTTTTTACACTCATTAATGCTGTTTCGAACTAACAGGTGCGTGTGTGTGTGTGTGTGTGTTCGTTTGTGTAGATCCTCCCACTGTGTTTGAAGGTAGAGATGTGGGTGTCTCTCTGGGTCACACTGGGGTCTTGACATGCGAAGCAGATGCTATCCCACTGGCAGATTTCGAGTGGTACAAAGACGACAGAAGGTAAATGAAAGAATGCTTCTGCTTTAACTTCTTAGTGCTCTTGAGATCATATCATTTTCCCCTTAAATAGAAAGTGCAGTTATGATCAGTGTCTAATATGCCTGTAATAAACAAACCCGTTACTTGAATAATTCGATACAGTACATGTAGAGCCCTGATGTGTTTTGTTATTTCGATATCCGTAAGCAGTAAGAAATGGGAATTCTGTGGTGAAAAGCATATTTAACATGGTATATTTATTCAGGTATTGCTGCCACTGCTTTCATTATTCCTCCTGTCTTTAGTGTTTATATGTTTGAAATATGTATTACAGAGAAAGAAAAGCAAAAGCTTTATTAAATGTCAGCATTACTGAATATCAGCTTAATGTGTGAGCTATAACTGCCACAGAGGGGTACTTTAAAAAGACTGTAATCACTATGATATTTGTGGGTAGGATGTTTGGATTAATGAACCTTCTATTATCAGACTGGCAAACATGATTATACTAGACTTATTTGCCAGTACAGATATTTTTAAAATGCTAAAAGGGGGGTTGATGAATGGTTGAGGAGTCGTGTAAAATGACTTCATTTGCAAATATGATGTTCCTGATTTGTGTCCAGATTTAATGAGTGAGTTATACCGGATATTATTAAAATAGTAGTGTCTTTTTGGTCCTGTGAGCTTCACATCTGACTGCATTTTCACACCAGCATTACAGTAAATACTGTCATGATTAAATATTTTTGTTATTATGCAACTATAGTGTTTCTTTCCCCATTGAAATTTTTCATATTGGACTGGAATGCCAACATATGGCATAACATATACACAAATACTGTGTATACTGAAGATTCGGTTTTTAAAATCATTGTCTTTTCCATTAATTCATATTATGTTGCATCAATAGTCATTTTTTTCTCCTTTAGTAGCCGCTTTGTCCTGGTCAGGGTTGGGGGGGGAAGACAAAATCTATCCACGGAGCACTGGCCCTGAAGTGGGAATTCACCCCGTAGAAGATCCCAGGAACCACACATGCACCCATCCACACACTCATTCACACCTACAGCCAATATAGCATCACTTACACACGTTTTCAGGAGGTAGGAGGAAACTTACCTGGTCATAGCAAGTCTGAATCTTTCTATGCATAGACAGAAACTTGATCTCAGAATCGAACCCTAGAGCTGTGAAGTGATTTTTCATTTTCCATCTAAACTTGCTTCATTGCTGTGAAAGGATCAGGTTAGGATTGGTGTAAAGCATGCGCACATCTTCAGAGATGGTATTTGTATAAAAGTCAGGGTTGCCAAATTGGATTAACTGTCTTCAATTCAGTTTTGAATCTTTCTAATTAAACTACAAGCCCTGTCAAACTGTGGCCAAATATCGAAATAAATGATATCAATTAGCATAAGGTTATTTTGTTTCCCTCCCAGTGGGCTTGAGATAATCATAATCATGGAACAACTGGAGGAAATGCATGTTTTCCATTACATTCATTTACAACAAGACCTATATTTATCATTAAAACAAAATTATAAGATGCTTTAATTACCAAAACTTGATTATATTTATACAGCTATTAATTAGGTTATTAGATACAAAATTCCAATATGCAAAATTTTATTCTTTTAATTTGAGGAATTTTGATAATGATAATATTCAACCTAGTCTATCTATTTATTTATTTATTTATTTATTTATTTTAAAAAGGAGGGGGAGGATTAAGAGACCACGAAATGTGTGCTTTAAAATGGAAATAAATCCATATGCTCCTCCAGGCAACCCTTTCAGCTCTGATTGAGGTGCTACAGGGTGCGCAGAGGTTTGCACCTCGGTAGATTTGACAGCTCTCTCCATAGACACCTCATTTTGTTGTGCTATTTTGATCATGGATATTACAGTTTAAAAGCCTCCTATTTCACCTGATGCATCGTCTTTATTTTATATTCATGCGGCTAGTAAAGGCATTCTGTCTAAAGCACATTTGAGTGCAATGCATCTCAATATGTTCACTCCAACCCACCTTTGTTGTCAGCAAAGAGAAAATCACAGAGCTGTGTGTGATTAGTGGATGCTGCTGATGTTAATATCTTCTGGCTTCTGCACATTACTTTTTTTTTTAAAATGTGCAACGGGCCAGCTGCCATCTGTGGCCATGAAATGCAGATGCTGTCACAAATGTCACCCTGCTCTTCAAAAGCACCTCTGATGTGGTGCAAATCACACTGGGCTGATCCAGCTCCCTCAGCATGCTGCCTTGTCTTTCAGGATCTTCAATGGCTTTGATGGTATTGAGATCGAGGACATCGGATCCACGTCAAAGCTGACTTTTCTCAACGTGTCTGAGCAAGACTATGGAAATTACACGTGCGTCGCCATCAACAAACTCGGGAGTGCAAACACAAGCATCATTTTATATGGTGAGTCAGGTTATACACGTAGATTAAAAAAGCTTTGTTTTTCTTTATGCATAAGAAATATATTTCAATAGCATCAATAGATCTAAAAAATACTGTTGCTTCCATCTTTTGCTGAAAAGTCTTACTAACAAAAACCTACATAAACATTTATAAATGTTTATTTCTTTAAAAAAGTGGGGGAAAACATCAGCTGACATAAATAAAGTTGACATAACACTTGAGTCAAGTAACATCTTTTTGTTGAATTGCAGATTTATTAAATTTAATTATCAGTTTAAGTTAAAACAGTTAGCTCAGTGTAATTTTAGTACAATATATGGCCAAAAGCATGTGGTCACACGATATGTATATCTGAATTTCCTCTTAATAATAACCATCACTTTTCTGGGAAGACTGTCCAGTATAGAGTATGGCTGTGGGAATTTCAGCCACAAGAGCATTAGTGTGGTCAGCAGTGATGTCCAGCGAGAAGGCCTAGGGGACACTCTGTGTTTCAGTTCATCCCAAAAGTGTTCAGGTACAAAGCTTTGTGCACAGGGGTATTGTCATGCTGGAACAGGTCTCTTAGTTCCAGTTCCAGTGAAGAAAAAATTGTAATGCTACAGTATACAAAGACATTCTGGACAATTGTGTGCTTCTAACTTAGGGTGAGAGTCTGGACCATATATTATAGTGTATGAAAGGGTAAAAGTATCTCTGGACCTAAGAAGTTTTATTATTATTACTATTATTGGTATAATAATAATAATAATCATCATCATCATCATCATCATAATAATGCACTAAATACTGCAGTGAGAGAAGGAATAGAATAATAACAATGTCAAATACAAAAAATACACTCACCGGACACTTTATTAGGAATACCCATATCCCTGTTTATTCAAACAGTTATCTAATTATGTGGCAGTGGTGTAATAAAATATAATAAATGCAGGTCAAGAGCTTCAGTTAATCTACAAAAATACAAACATTAGAAAACACCAGTTATGTTAAACATGGTAGGGTTTTTGCTGCAAGATAAGGGTGGTTTGAGTATTTTAGAAACTGCCGATCTCAGCATCTCCACAGCAAAACTAGACAACATCCGGTCTTTTTTCAGTCTTCAGCTATCTATTTTTGACAAATATATACCCACTGTAATCTCAAATACCTATTCCTGGGTAAATAGGAATGGCCTTCAGCCCATTCAGCCCAAGGTTTAATGTTGTGTGGATTTTTGAGATGCTTTTCTGCTCACCATGCTTGTAAAAAGTGGTTGTTTGATTCCCCATAGTCTGTCTTCTTGCCCAATCTGGCTATTTTAATTTGGCCTCTTTTATGTACAACGTGTTTTTACCTTCTGAAATTTTGTGTAAAGTTTTTGTGTTACACAGAACAGCTGCTGTGTGTGTAAATCCTAGGAGATTGGCAGCTTCTGAAATACTCAAACCATCCTGTCTGGCACTGGGAACCATGCCAGAGTCAAATTTACTGAGATTACATTTTCCGATTTGATGTGTACATTAACTAAAGTTTCCTAAATTAGTTTTGATGTCTTTTATTATCACATAAAAATAAAATATATCTATAAATATTAAAAAAAATGCAAAAAATATTTAACAAAAAACAACCAGGAAAAAAGTTGTGTCAGTGGACTCAGGTGTTATGCCAACATCAGAATGGACAAAAACAATCTTTATGTCAGGCATCATCTAGTGGAAGATGTGTTACCAGTGATTTCATAATTTCTGGGATGTACTGATGTTTGATATGGCTTGATCTCTAGCCTTTGCCTTATATATTGCCATTTTCGTTTGTTTGTTTTTGCTGATGTAGAAGTAATTGAACCCACTAGCTCGACGCTCTTGCAAGGTTAGTACCCCACATAAGCATGTCCTTTTAGCCCTTGTCTCCGCCGGGCCTGTTCCTGCATGTTTTCTAAACAAATAAGCAAATAAATGAATGCTTCAATTTTCCTGTTAACCACATTGTGATGACGAGACGATGTAGCTGAGGTGACGCTCAAGTCGATCTGCCAGATTGCTGCACCAGATTTCCCAAACCTGAAGAGGGTTATATAATTGTCTTGTGTCATCTAACAGAATGTGACTGTCAGGTCATAAAGTGGTGATTAGCCATTCCTATTAAAGGGTATATTAGCTTAAAAATCCAATTCGTAATGTCAGTAATAAACGGTGACATGCAGAATTGCTGCTGGGGGAATAGCATGGTGCTGTCATGCCTCAGTCCGTCTTCAGTAGACCACAAGTGGGGTGTTGAATGCTTCTCCATTCTTTGTTGCTTAAATGTGTTTTCTTTCTTCCTTATGTCTTTCTATTTTCCTGTCTAACCTTCATGCACCATGCCATGGCTTCATTGTGGCTATGCATGCCTCCGTCTGCTGTGTGTAAGTACTCATCTGCAAAGTATGAAAAGTTTTGTTCAATCTTATTCCCTGTTGGTGCCCTAAAAATGCCCTGAACTGCTTATTGTGCTTTCCAGACTAAATGCTCCATGTCAGGACAATATGCAGAATGTCTGACCTAAATTGAAAACATTTCGAGTCAGGAATGATGACATTGTCTTCTCAAGAGAGGCATTAATTACTTTGAGTTTGATTTTGAGAAACTGGTATTATTCTAATTATCCAACTGCAAGATTGAGTATAATCTGCCGTGGCGCTATAATTGGATCGCTGTCTCTAAAATAAGAGGCTAGTGAGCGCCGGCAAATTCACAGGAAATTAGAAGGCATTCTCAGAAAACCATCAAAGCACAAAGTTTAATAGACTCTCCATATGATACTACAGTATAACATTTGTTCAGACAGAAATTAAGACACTTGTCTGAACTCTCATTTTTTCTCCTCCGTTTGAATGGGTTTAGTTTTTCAGGATGATATGTAATAAAGTCTTTGCATGAACCCCGTTGTGATTACACTCTTGTGTCCAAGATGTTATAATTGAACATGGGACAAGCAAATTTCAGCTTTAAAAAAAATTTCAGGCAGAAATTTGCGTGACACAAGATGATGTCTTCACGTTATTGCCATTTAAATGAAATGTATTTATTCAACACTACAATCACTATCAATCATGAGGCGCATGTTAATATACAGCGAGGCTTTATACTGACTATAGCTTTTACTGTAATAGCCAATTTAGTCAACCAGCAGGAATGCACTTTGTTTTTTGATTACCTTTATTTTCTTTTCATTCTAAAATGGTGAACCAGTGAAGTATGTAAGCAAATTGATACCATCCACAGCAAGCTTATTTTAGAGCCTCTTTAAATGCATCCTGGATTTCATGATTTCTATGAAAAAGTTTCTATTAATCTGGAACAGCAGAAAGAAAGAAAGAAAGAAAGAAAGAAAGAAAGAAAGAAAGAAAGAAAGAAAGAAAGAAAGAAAGAAAGAAAGAACTATTGAAGGAAGGATAGATAGATAGATAGATAGATAGATAGATAGATAGATAGATAGATAGATAGATAGATAGATAGATAGATAGACAGATAGATAGATAGTGTTCTGTGGTGGCAGAAACAGTAGGTCATTTGGGCAGGAAATTTCAAAGGAAAAGCTTAACATTGCTGATCCACATTTCCAAATACAGCACAGCTATAGTTAATACATAATTTTAAAAAATTAAAAAATTAAATTACAAAAAAAAGTAAAAAAATATATTCAAGTCAAATAGGTTCAGAATAAATAAACAACAGTGATATTAAAAGAAGCACCACTTTTAATTGTAAAGTCAGATCTCTGTCTTCTTGTTTCTAGCTTCATGACTAATAAAATGCTAATCACTGTATTCTATATTTATTTCCCCTTTTTTTCATTTCAAAGTCCACTTCAAAAACATGTCTGGTACAGAATCAAATTTTGAGTCTCATCTTCAGATAACACTCGGCACACATACACAAGTTAGCCGTTCATTCCTCACTGAGTGTTTTCCCTTTTTAACAGTCATTACTTTCCCATAATCAGTTGCGAACGCTGGTTCACAGACGGCTGATTGAAAAGCGAACAGATTAATGGCCGGCCTGGTTTTCCCAGCCATTTGCGTGGCTATACTCAGACAGTCTCTGTTTTCTTCAGCCAGCAGCACTGTCTCGTTAAGCCTTTCTATAATTATAAACCCAGAACAGCTCTTACAGTAAAGCCCCCATCCTCAGCCTCGTCAGCAATCTCACCACCAAACCTGCTCCTTGATTAGCGTGTTTGTCGCAAACTGCAATTACAGTTGACCCACACTGTGCACGGGTAAAGGGTATGGACTTTACAGCATGTTAATGAAAGTGCAAGTCAGGAGGACAGGAGCAGCCAAGCAGCTCCAGCCAGAGAAAAACAGATACACTAATGATTCTTATGTAAGCTCTAAACACCTTAGTTATTTACTGGACCTGAATTGTTTTTGAGTGTTTTTTAGCCAGTTCAGAATTAGGGCCCGGTTCCACATCAGTACGGAAACCCTTCCAAAAATACTTTGACCTCCAAGTGGGCTTATTAGGCAAATAGAGCGGTAAGAGCAACGTCTAATCTAGGCTGAACTGGATGCTTTAAGCGATGTTTCACTTTGGGATAACATTTATTTGTCCCCATTCACTCTTAGTCATATTCAGGACCTTTTCTTGGTTCCACATGGCTCTGAAACACAAGATATCTGTAGCAAATAATAGATAAGGAATCTTTATTTAGTATAGTGAAGTTGTTTAGTTATATATCTTCATGCTGGCTTGTGTCATAAGCGTCCTAAATTTTTTGTTAGCTTTTGAGCTTTAATATCTATATATATCAGCATCAGTCATTGGCCAAGTGATTGCATTGAATGGGAAACATCAAGCAAATCCTTAGCAATTAGTCCGTTAATGCACAAATCAGCTCAGATTATTTTAATTACTAAATAAGGAGTGAATGCAATATGCAATATATACATCTTGTTATACATTTAATAATCAAGGCATTACATTTATGTGCAATCTTATATATAATTTTACAGTGTACTCTTTTCATTAATTTCTTTTTTTTTTAATTCCTTTCATTGAGTTATAGATAAATATCATTGTTGCAGCACTAAATCTCATTGTATTATATACAATACAATAACAGTAAAGTATCTTTCCTTATCTTCCCTTCCCTTTTCTTACCTTCTCTTTTCTTACTTTACCTTTCCTTTCCTTTCCTTCCTTTCCTTTCCTTTCCTTTCCTTTCCTTTCCTTTCCTTTCCTTTCCTTCTTTTTTCTTACTTTACCTTTCCTTTCCTTTCTTTTCCTTTCCTTTCCTTTCCTTTTCTTACCTTCTCTTTTCTTACTTTACCTTTCCTTTCCTTTCCTTTCCTTCTTTTTTCTTACTTTACCTTTCCTTTCCTTTCTTTTCCTTTCCTTTCCTTTCCTTTTCTTACCTTCTCTTTTCTTACTTTACCTTTCCTTTCCTTTCCTTTCCTTTCCTTTCCTTTCCTTTCCTTTCCTTTCCTTTCCTTCTTTTTTCTTACTTTACCTTTCCTTTCCTTTCCTTTCCTTTTCTTACCTTCTCTTTTCTTACTTTACCTTTCCTTTCCTTTCCTTTTCTTACCTTCTCTTTTCTTACTTTACCTTTCCTTTCCTTTCCTTTTCTTACCTTCTTTTTCCTTACTTTACCTTTCCTTTCCTTTCCTTTTCTTACCTTCTCTTTTCTTACTTTACCTTTCCTTTCCTTTTCTTACCTTCTTTTTCCTTACTTTACCTTTCCTTTCCTTTCCTTTTCTTACCTTCTTTTTCCTTACTTTACCTTTCCTTTCCTTTCCTTTCCTTTCCTTTCCTTCTTTTTTCTTACTTTACCTTCCCTTCCCTTCCCTTACATAGTTTTTAATCTAACGAGTGACTAATAGCCAGACTGTAATATTTGCATTAGAATATGACAAAAACCAAATCAGCACAAATAAATATTATGGCACAAATCAGCAAATATTGATGGGAATTAGGTCTCTTTTTTTTGGCGTTGGTTAGGCAGAACAACATTAATAACGACATCAAACAAAATTATTATCGAGTACATTTTTTGCCTCACCTTGTAATACGTAGCAATAGCATACAGTCTTGTCGCTCAGAGTCTGCACTTAGACTTTGCCTTTGCTTTCAGAAATGTACTTATCTCTGATAATTAGCTATAAAACAACCACAGAATAATGCTAGTTACCCTGTTATTAACTCTCCTGTTTTTCGCTCTTTCCCCAGCTCTGGGGCAGAATGATTCCTATGGCTGCTTGTTGCGTTCCAAATTTTGAGCACTAGATGCAATAATACTCTATGAAGCTACGTAGGGCTTCATGGATGTGCCACCACTGACACAGTGGAACAGATTTCAGAGTGGCATTTCCTAAAGAAAAGTGCTATGCTGGTTTTAGGAATTAAAGCTGTCCTGATAACTTTTCACTGATAATTTTTCACTGTAAATATTGTATTAAAATGGACATGCACTGACTTTTCAGTTTCTGAGTTCACTTTTGTGCTATTCAAATACAAACAAAGACTCCCAACTACACAAATACTTTCTTTATGATAAAAAAAAAAACACATTTCCGCACAAAGACACATAACCACTTTTTATTATACTCTAACAATATGTTCAAAGTGCACAGTTTTATTTCTCAAACCTAGCTTGAATGTGCTTTACAAAGTTGAATAAAAGTGAATGAGTAGGAAATGCTGATTTTGCTATTGTTCACATTTACGCAATAAAAAGCAGTTAGATCCAGGGGGAAAAAAAATAATGACGACAATAACAACGCCACTGGTAATATCACCGGGAGGACTGTTTTTTTCCCCTACATGTTGCCTTCACTGAATGAGCTGCCTATTGGATTTCTTGCTTTTTTTTGTTATTGCTGCTGCCCAAATGTCTTACTTTTTTTTTTTTTTTTGAAACAAGTGCCTTGTTTCATATAATTTCTCTTTTTAGAAGGGACTTCATCTGTTTTAGAGCAAACAGCCACTGAACACAATCAGTTGCGGGAAGGTTTGTAACAGACAGAACTACCAGACCTAACCTGTAATCTGTTAATGATTAGAAATTAACTAACATCAATCATTAACAATTTACTAACCCTTTACATAACCGAAGTTAAAGGGAAATCTGAATTAGTCGAGGCAAATGAAGGCAAAACTGAGGAGATCAGCGATTAATGCAGTGTTCTGATATCAATGCATTATGTTTTGAAGCTATTGTATATAATGGCATGTACAGACCAATTTCAGACACGCCGAACTATCAGTAAATAATACTTCTGTAAATATGACAGTTACCTAACATTTATAATTACCCAAGGTATAGAATTCTAATAAGGTATTAAATATTATTGTGCCCGAATACTCAGGTGTAATTATAATTAGTCATTGGTACATACAGTGCTTCCATAAGTATTCATCCTCCTTGACCTTTTCTACATTTTGTTGCAACCTTAATCAAGAGAACATGATATAAATGTGCACAGAATAGGCGAAAATATTAAAAGGAAAAAAGGAAGAAAATATGAATACAGTTTGTACAGTTATTTACATTAAAATAAAATGAAAAGTTGATTGCATATGTATTCACCGCCGTTCCTATGAAACTCTTTAATTAGTTCTGTTACAGCCAGGGGCCATCAGAAGACTCATATTTAGTGTGCAGTTAAAGTGTTACTTAATCACAATATAAAACTGACACCAGAGTTTGTTAGAGAAAATACCACCATTAAATATTAAATATTCTAAAATTCAAATTAAAGTTTTATTCATCACATTCACAATTACACACAGTACAACATGCAGTGAAATGTTTTTTTTTTACTACTGTCCAATAAAAATAGTCAAAAAATGGAGTTTAAGAATTAAATCAATAAATAAAATGGAAATAAAGTGGGATAAGTTGTACAATAAATGGAAATAGCTGTATAAGGAAAAACAAATAGACAAAATATAGATATGACTATGTGGATTGTTAAATAGTATTGCTGTTTATAAGTAAAGTGCATATGTATGTGCAGTTTTAGTGCATATTTGTAAAGTGTACTGGACAAAAAGTCCATTTCTGGCAAAGTCTGAGCATATAGTCCAAGTCCCAAAGATACACTATATTGCCAAATGTTTTGGGACACCCCTCCATATCCATAAAGATGTTTGATAAAGATGTTCGATTTTGGTGTAAAGGAACTTGACCGGCCTGCACAGAGTCCTGACCTCAACCCCTTAGAACACCTTTGGGATGAATTAGTGCAGAGACTGTGAGCTAGACCTTCTCGTCCAACATCAGTGTCTGACCTCACAAATGCACTTCTAGAGGAATGGTCAGAAATTCCCATAAACACACTCCTAAACCTTGTGGAAAGCCTTCCCAGAAGAGTTGAAGCTGTTATAGCTGCAAAGGGCGGGACAACTCCATGTTACATTCATGCGCATGTGAAGGCAGACGTCCCACTTTTGGCCTGGCTCACAGTCTCCACTCTAATTCATCCCAAAGGATTGAGGTGGAGGTCAGTCAAGTTCCTCTACACCAAACTCACTCATCCATGTCTTTATGGACCTTGCTTTGTGCACTGGTGTGCAGTCATGTTGGAACAGGAAGGGGTCATCCTCAAACTGTTCCCACAAAGTTGGGAGCATGAAATTGTCCAAAATGTCTTTCACTGGAACAAAGGGGCCAAGTCCAACTCCCGAAAAACAACACCTGAATTCAATGATTTCGAGGGGTGTCCCAAAACCTTTGGCAACATAGTGTATTTTAAAGAAAATTTGTCATTCCAACACGTCAGCAAGCAGGTATAATCAGTCATAGAACAAACCAACCAAAAGGCTAATACTTATGTAAGTCACTGTAAGTCACTGCTTGGAAAGGCATATATTAAGAGGGCATATAAGAGCTTGGAAATTACACAGGCTTAATGATGGATCTACTTTGCCACTGTTGTTTTTGGTGTAATGATACTCTCAGGTTACACTACATTCTACATACAGTTTATAGAAAGAAAAGAAATAAAGAAAGTGAATGAAGTTAAGATGACTAATGTAGCTAGATAACTAATTCTTAATATAAGGTTAACAGCTGTCTAATCTAGCTGAATGTATGTTAACAATTCAGGGCGTTTTTATCTGGTGTCTTTAAGAAAAATAAAGGGCCATATTCAGAGTTGAAGCAAGCACATGTTGTAAGGATTTGATACCCATATTGTACACATCATATATAGGTATTCAGGCCTCAAACAAACATTCTTCATTCAAAAATTACGAGTTACCCGTGTCTCAGTTACAAACAGATGCATGTCTCAGTTACATACGATTCCGAGAATGGGCTTTTGTCCAAGTCCAGTGCCAGGATCTGACAGTTTGATGTAACCAAGTTGTCCCACTGAAATTCATAAATATAACGTTATTAATAATCATCCCTTCATAGCCCACACATTTGTTTTTGGAGATCTTCCTGAAAAGACAGTCCTTATCTCAAGGAGCAATTTATTTTATGGCTAAAATGATGAACATCTCTTAAAGTGAGCCAAAACTAAAGCAGTGCCCGATTTTCTTTAAAGGAGAACGCATTAAACGAATGTAAACATTGATGAAGTCACTTGACAACTAAAACTACTGAATTAAAAGCATGATATTAAATCAAACAATAATTAAAAATAATATTAAATTGAACACATGGTACAACTTTCTAATAAAATGTTCTTATAAATGGGATGTATGAGCTTTTGAAGCTGCTGAATAATATGAATGGAAGAAATATTGTTAACCAGACAACAGAATCTGTTTACTTTCAAATGAACCAATTGAAATCTAAAACACAAATTCTCTGACTAAATGTGCATTGATTAAAATAATTTATTACAACTAGGACTATTCAGGCAGCGATATATCGCTGATTTTTAAGAGTACTTAGAAATTAGTTGTTTATTTGAACGGGTGTATTTTTTTTTTTTTCAATTATATATTAGCATTTTTTAAATTTTTTATTTTCAAGTTGTCTCTTGCTTTGATGTTAAATTGTATTATTTGATTAAAATGATTAAAGGCTCATTTTCTATCTCAAACCAAATGCTTCTACGTTAAAAGAGAAACCTGGCAACATGGGATGCGTGAAGTAGAGATAGGAAGGACAGGTAATATGCCTGATCTGAATAGGAAGCTCAGAAAATCTAATTGGTTTCTCTGAACTCTGAATGCGGCCCAAAATGCAGAAACATGTAACAGGATTGGATTGATCACTGTTGTTTAGCTCAAAAAAAAAAGAAAAATGTCATCTTTAGCTATAACCTCATAACCTTTCAAGCTGAGACCAAAATGGCCAATTAAATTTCTGTAAGTACTAATTTTATACATAGCACCTTGTTTGTATCTTTGTGTGTTTAATCATAATTTATACGCTCTAGGACCTGGTGCAGTTCAAGATGGTAACAGCGGCAAAGCAGGGACATACACACCCGTCTGCCTCTTCCTCATCATCGCCCTGCAGCTACTGCTCACGTTTTGATGGTGAAGAGGTTCTCGGCTGGAGTTGGTCCCATCTCTCTCGTCACTCATATCAACCCCTGCAGCCACCGATGAGAGCAGAGGGCGGGCATGTGATTCCCCACTACACCTTTTTAATAAAGTAATCATTCCATTTTACTTTATATTAGTGTCAAATAAATCTCTCCTATATTTTTTACTTATTCTTTCTTTTGCCCCAGTAAAAATCTCATGATTTATACATAGGAAACAGGCCTGTTGAGGTGAGGCTTGTCCGGTATATATTTGCATATAAAAGTATTTCTGTAACTGTACTTTCATTTAACCAAGCGTAACCTCTTCTAAAACTTTAGCATCACACTTAACAGGAAAATAATATTATTCCAAGCAAAATGCACATATATCTCCCTTTATTTTATTTTATTTTTTGTTTCTCATCAGGCAGTGACCTCAAGAAATGAGAATTACTGTATAATTATTTTTAACATTTGTTTTTTTGTAATATAATTTTTTTCTGAAATTTGGGGGAGACTCCAGGCTGCTCCCCCATTGTATTTTTTCTTTCTTCCTTTTTTTTTTTTTTTTTTGGTGGTAATATTTATAAGGTTCATTTTGCAAATAAATATAATAATTTGGTGTAACTTTTATTTTCAAATGGAAAAGGCAAAGTGGGGATTCTGCAGAACCATTAAGAAACTCACTACTAATGTTTAATTTAGTCTGCAGGAGAGACAATAAAAAAAAATAAAAAAAAAAACAAAGTTTGGGATAATTTAATGTAATATGATGTACACCAATTTAAAATTCATTGTTTTCTTAGTTTTTGTAATATTATCAAGCAACAATAGATTTAATCTCCAGTCACCTCATTTGCTTTTTGATTGAGTAGGGCTGCATCCTAGGTTTGGGGTAAAACCAAGAGGTAGACATTTCCATTACACTGACTGAGAGAGCCCAAAGTCTCATCATTTTTAAGTTGGTTTTGGAGTTGTGGCGATACAATTGCTGTATCTCGAACAATTTTTTTTTTTTTTTTTGTCAACCCATCTCTATATATTTTGTGTAATAATGCGCCTTCTTCAATTTTTCAATAATTCTGTAAAAGCTCCCATCCCGACATAACTCATCATCACTAAGTTCTCTTCTCTATATGCATATGATTTGTACAAAGGGAAAATATGCACCTGTTTTTACTAAAGTTGTGAACCAGTTTAATACAATGCAACAGACTTTTCTATTTTATGTTGCTGCTCTGGTTGGAGTCATGTAATTTATTTCTGATATTTGCATTGCGTTTTGCATTAGAGTAACTTCTAAATACAAAAAAAAAAAAACAATGTTTATTGTAAAAATCTGATATTAAGTAGTGTGCTTTCCATATGGTATATGGGCAGGAAGAAGTAAAATTGTCTATCATCGTCTTACCTTCAATATCTGAGTTTCAGAATGGTATCGTTGCAGAGCAGGTGTGTGGTCTGCTTAAGCATCTATACATTATATTTTTTATCATTTTTGTCTCACTGTTTTTGCCTGAATATTTGCTATAGTCAGAGTACCTCAAAGACAGAGCAAAACTCACATGGTTATGATTTTTGCACTACAGTCAATGTGCATGTCCAGATTTAATTTACAGGAAGACTTTAGTAACTGGGACTGGTGAATAAAAAAAATGTAGGAAAAAATATATATAATAAAGAAATAAATCGACGTATGCCCAGCAAATAAGACAGTCCTGGGCACAATGAAGCTTGAAACATAAGTGTAAAGGGAAAATCATTATCTATCATTATAATGGTGGATTTCAAGCACAAGGTATAATTAAATTTAAGGCGTGTGGCATTTGTGCACTGCTTTAACAGCAGAATTTTTGTATGTGGTTACCTATAAAGATATACTGTAAAACACTACAGTTTTGTCTTTCCTTGATTTTTTTTATTTCCCTTTTCTTTTTTTTTTTTTGATCAGGTCTGGCCTGTATAAAGAGTAGGTGCAGTATAGTCGTCTTTCAAGCCAACAGCATCACGAAAGCACAGAAATCCCTTTTCAGATCCGAAATTTCAAGCTTAAATTGCACCTACTCTTTACGGCTGTTTGTGATGTGTGTTTAGAAAGTGAACTTTGTAATCTGGATTTATGAACCGAGGCATTTGGAAGAAATGAACCTGTTACTGCACCATGTTATCTTCTAAAGGGGAGTGATGCTCGTCTGTGCATGGCCAGAGCCCACACCTTTTCCATGGATGAGTGATTTGGTGCGAATTTGTTGGAAAAAAATAAAAAATAATACAAAAAAATAAGGCACCCAACCGAGTCTTTAAAAAAATAATAAATAACGTATCGCTCTTCTCCTACATGATTCCTTGGAGAGGACCAAATCAAATTAAACTCCCTGTAATGTAAAGTAATTGTTGCTTCATGTTTTTCTTTATGGATATTGTGTGTTCATATTTAAGACTTACAACAATAAAATGTTGTATCTAAACAGAACTTGCTTTAGTGGTCTAATTTTATTGATTTGAATGGACTGATATAGAGTATAAGTATTAATGCAACATTTGCAAGTTTCAACAAATGATAAAAAAGAAAAGAAAAAAAGTAAGGGAAAAGAAATTTGAGACCCTGCTGAAAAATGACAGATTGACATTTTAAGCATTTACTGTACAGTCAGTCCACAATTAACTTTTTTTTTTTTTTTTATTGTTTCACTTTTTCCATTTTTCTTATTTTTGATCAAATATATTCAGCGTATTCAGAACAGCCGTAATTCTGATATGACTGGTTAAGTGTTCAACTGTGAAAATAGACAAAAGGCTTCTTCTTAAAAGTTTTTAAAACCTCCAAATGTCATTATCCAGAACCAATGAGAAATGACAGGAAAATGATCATTTCCACCCATTTACATTTAAATAAAGTAGAGGAGGTTTTATAATATTAGTAGCCGTGTAGTTGGGAACTGCAGCTGTGGTGAAAACCACCGTGAATGGTGGATTTTTTCATGATTCTGCAATAAACAAACAAAACAACAACAACAGTAACAGTACTCTGTCAGTTCTGTCACAGTAGGAGTGTTTTGAGATTACTGAAAATAAAAATCTATCAATTTTACACTGCTGTTAAAAGTAGACATGTATATATTTAACAGCAGTTAATTATATTCATTAGGGATTCCACTGAAACATTCCAGCTGAAAGACAAACAAGAACGACGATAACACTTTACAAATAATTTAAATGATGAGAAAAATGGATTAAAAGGCTATTTCTTTTGGAGTTGTTGTTTTTTTACTGAGAACATAAACCATCAGAATGGCAAAAAAATGAGATCGTAATGATCTTAAAGAATTTCTATAACTGCTGGGATCTCTTTGGATTTTCACACAAAGCAGTCACTAGACTTTATTTAGAATATTGTAGTATGTTAAAGAAAATAAAAAAATACACCAAGGGAGAAGCAGTTCTTCGGATGGAGGAGCTTGTTGCTGAAAGAGGTCAGAGGAGCATGACCAGAGCAATTTGAGCTGAAACCTCAGATGTCCATGCTGTTGAATTGTGGTGAGTGGAAAAGCATGTCAGAACGCACAACACGTCAAACCCATTTCTGTCAACCAAGAACAGAAAGCTGAGGCTGCAAAACTGGATATCTGAAAGCTGGAAAAAAATCTTGTCACACTCTGGGCCTTTGAGTATTGTTGCTGATCATGTCATCACCACAATGTACCATTTTCTAATGGCTACTTCCAGTATGATATTCCAATGATGCAAGGCAAAAGTTGAATCAAACTGCTTCCATGAACGTCACAATGAGTTCAGTGATCCAGTAGAACAGCTTTGGGATTGTGGTAGAAGAGGAGATTCACAACCTGGACCAGAATCTCAAAGGAAATCTTCTACCATCTTGCTAAATCTGTGCCATGAAGAATTGTTTTTAGAGCAAAGTTAGGCCATACTTAGTGATATTGTAGTGTATGGAATAAAGTGTTTAGCGATCTTGTGTGTGTGTGTGTGTATCCAGTCAGTATCTAGCTAATCAGCTACAGACAGCTCACTATATTTATGAACACTCCCAGAATGCACGGCTCATTTCATTACATAATCATTTAAATCTTGTGTTAGAGCTAACATTTTCTAACGATGCATTATGGGTATTATAAATATCCTTCTTGACAAAAATAGGTGATTGAGTCACGCTGATTCTGTAAGAGGTGTCGATTTCTCATTCTAATATTTTATGTCTTTAGGCATTTTTTTGACATCTGGTGTAGACAAATGGCAATACTGATTCACCTGGGGTTAGAGTTGTTGTTGTTTTGTTCCTCCTTACACCTGTGGATTACATGCTGATGTTGTAATAAAGACAGTAACTAACTTAAATGTGAGCTTTAGCATTTATGACAGATAAATCCAATAAAAAATAATAAATGCAAGTAAATAAACAATAAAAAATTGAAATCACAGCTATGATTAAACAAAGATTCCTAATTAGTGATAGCGATAACATTGAAAAGTCACACACGAACAGCATTAGCAGACATGGCTTATGGGAATAAATAGTACACGAGTTAAGTAGTGAGGCTCAAACAAGCTGTGATTTCCGATCAGAAACACACGCAAAGCCATCTGGGAGCGAGAAAAGGAAGGAGGCGGCTGTCTTACTAATTAAAGACCTCAGTTTCACTTGGATAAAGTGGCTTTAAACACAGCCTTCTTTCTGGCTTGGCTGATTGTTCGACACAGACAAACGTCTGGAGCTGTTTTAGAGGAGACATGTGAATTACAATCACGGTGCGTTCTCTTGTGCAGCTAAAAGGCACACATCAAAAAATATTTCTGAGTTGGAGCCCAGTGAGGGTGGAAGAAAGCGGGGTTTTGTGAAAAGAGAAACCTTGGTATAGGTGTATTTTTACTTTCTGCTTTGCATATTAGACAATAAAAGCTTTCCAGTGAACACACCCCACACATGTATAAGCTTTTCTTGAAGATAAATCCAAGCCTTGTGACTGAACATCCTGGCAGGGAGAAAGTAGAAATTGCTCAGGAGGAAAATATCACTGAAAAGCAGCTGGTAAATATTCAAATGCTTAAAGAGACACCGGGGGGAAATATAAATCTAATAAATCATATAATAATCAATTATGTGACAACCGTGTGTCTTCAGTCTCCACCCCGAGTGTTTATTACAAACACAAAAGGGAGAAACGAGGGAGCGTGCGGTCTTTTGTCTTGGAAATTTGCTCGGAAAAGGAAAGAAAAACAACAAACAAACTAAACAATTGGTGGTGATTTCTGCTCATCTCCATGCTCCTGGTGGAGTTCTTTATCGGAGTTCACAGGATCTCCCCTCTGGAACTCCCACCGAGCTGTCACTCTTTCCGAAAGCAAAACAACATGAATAAATAAGCATATTGACAGAGCAAATTAACCTGACTTGACATTTCCTGGCTGTGGCACCTTTGGAGTGTCGGCCAGACTGCCAGTCTAAAGAACATATTAAAAAGAAAACGTTCTGAGTGTCCGCCTACTGTAGAGAATATTTCAAAAAATAATATCACGGATATGATTTTTTATTTATTTCTCGTTTTTGCTATTGTTTTACCTCACAGAAACTTCTTTAAAGCTTTATCTGGGTGAGTTGTTCATGCTGGCACCAGAAGGGTTCAATGAAATTTTTATCAGTGCTATTCACAAAACAAATCTCTTTATGTAATAAAACCAAAAGTAGAAGAAAATATTCTGAACTTTATTACACAGGACAGATACAATATTCATACTCCAATTTTTTTAAAAAACATCAACATCTGCACATGCACACAGAAGCGTTTCTGCGAGAATCGTTCGCTTTCTTGCTGCCCTACAGTTTTAACAGGTCCGAGACAAACCTGGATAAGAAATAGATGATGCATATTTTAAAGGACACTGAGACACATTGCAGTAGTTCGATAAGTGTTAGAATCGTGTGTTAGTGGAAAAAGAGCCAACAACTTTTTATTCATTATTATTTCATCTATCAGCTGAATTGTCCATTCAGCTTGTTCAGAAGGTGTTGCTTTATTTCCATCATGTCTCAGACAGTCGCTTGGCTGAGAGGCAAATCACAGGTTTTATTTAACGTGCACAGTACAGAAGGACTTGTATACTGTACATTCCACACAAGCAGACTGAAATCTGACAAGTCTCCAGTGTCTGCTCCAGTGTCTAGTTTACCTTTAAGTTTTCCACTATGGGAGAGTGTTCAGGATGAAATGCTTTCCGGTTTGTGGTATCTCAGTAATATAGCAGGCTGCACAATTTTGTCTTATTATCTCCAAAAAAAAAACAGAGAATAAATAGACTGTTGAGGGAATGACTGTTTATAGATGATTACTTGTATTGTGGGCTTACAAATAGATAAAAAGTAGGACATTTTCCTCTTTTGTAAATAAAAAATAGCAACGGCAAATAAATTGCTATGGTATAAAAAGCATAACACTGGGATATGACAATAATACAGCTCAGGGTGACCACATAAGACAATTATTTCCCGATATATTCAGCACGTCACATTGTGTTGTATAAAATCATTATGTGTAAAAGCACATAGACTGATGTGTTCAGACTGGATAATAAAGACCTCAAAACATCAATTCTTTTCCAACAGGGGTGTTTAATCTTATCCAGAAAGTGTCTGTGTGGCTGCAGATTTTTATTCCAACCAAGCCTATCGAAAGCCAAAATGTACTGATTAAACAGGTGGAATCAGGCCTGGCTCCTGTTTGACTGGAATGAAAACCTGAATGCACACCAGCCCACTGTGGATAAGACACCCTTGTTTTAGCATTAAGGATGCAGAGTGTGTTTTGGGTGAAATTAGAGTTAAATTTACTCTCAGGATATCAAGTGTGGTTGTAGTTGAGTGGTTGTACCACTGCTGAATAAATGCTGCTAAATGGTGATTTGTGACTGTTGAAAGAGAGCCACCCTGAAAAGGAAAAGCCTCTTTTGTAGAGTTCTAGTTAGAATGTTTAAGAGAGCTTTCACACTGGCGGTTTAGTCGGAAATAGAGCAGGCCATGCATGAAAAACTGGTAGAGTGAAAACTGTCATGCGGACCTAGAAGTGCATTGTGGCACGATTCCCATGACTCGTACTCGGATCTCTATGTCTAAGGTATAGCTGTAAGTTTTCCACTATGGGAGAGTGTTCAGGATTTCCAGTGTGTGGTGTCATTAACATGGCAGGCTGCAATTTTTTCTTATTATCTCCAAAAAAAAAAAAAGAAGAAGAATAAATAGACCGTTGAGGGAACTGTTTATAGATGATAACTTGTATTGTGGGCTTACAAAAAGATTAAAAGTAGGACATTTTCCTCTTCTTGTAAATAACAAATAGCAACGGCAAATAAATTGCTATGGTATAAAAAGCATAACACTGGTATATGACAGTAATACAGCTCAGGGTGGCCACATAAGAAATCACGATTCCCATAACTCGCACTCGGATCTGCACTTACTTAGGAAGTAAAGTAACCTGCGCATTAATTATTAATTTCCACAACATCTGATGGTACCAAGGGATTGTTCTGGGACACAGAAAAGATGAGATTCTTTTACTGCATCAAAATAAGAAAAAAGAAATACAAAAAACTGGTGAATCATATTGTACGTGTATTTTTGTGACCACATTAGATGAACAGAAATGTACTGAGGTTTCAAGTGAGTCTGAAATGAAACCAGTGCTACACAGGGGCAGGGGCGGACTTAGGGGGCCCTAAGTGATTCCAGGTATGGGAATCTCACGCATGTGCAGTACGATAGGAACGTTCCACTATTCATGAATCAAGTTGTGTGTGTTTGGGGGGGGGTATTAAAATCTTAATGGTCATAGACAGACCATACAATATACGATAGGAAAGTAATAAGTACTATATGATTTATTTAGGCTTCTTGGTATTGGTCGGGGCCCCCTAATTCCCCGGGGCCCTAAGCGGCTGCTTACCTCACTTATTGGTTAAGTCCGCCCCTGCACAGGGGTGCCGGAATTTGGACAACATTCACACTCGGATTCAGACCACAGCAAACGTGCCCAGTGTTAAAGTCACATAAGTGTCCCCTAGAGGGACAAAGAGTAAAAGTATTGCTTATTTTAAACAGAATGTAAAAAATCTGAAAGGCCCCTGACACGATATTTATGAAGAAATATTAATTTGGCAGCTGAGCTCATTCAGTTCAGTCTGAGCACATAGCTGGCACAAAGCTTCCACTGGATTTACAATCTAATGTACAATAATTAGGATTTGTGCAGCTTTACAAACCAAGTAACAATAATTCTAATTGAAACCTGACATCCAACACCTTTAGCTGCATTTTTACACTTCATCAATGACAGCACGGCACCTTGGGAAAACGAAATCAAAAAATCTTGACATAAGTCGTGATAATTGAACACACAGAAATATCTTGTAGTACAACCCGTATGTTCACTTGCAATTGTTATATTCAGTGTGAACAGAAATAGCTTGTTTGATTCTTTCCGCAGGTTTGCAGTGTGTAAATATGCGTATGCACAGCCTACATGCAGTATATTTGCAGTTCTTTCTTCTATTCAAACTGAAATACTTACCAAAATGGGGGATGTGGTAGCTTAGTAGTTAATGTGTTGGATTACTGATTGAAAGGTTGTGAGTTTGAATCCCAGGGCCACCAAACTGCCACTGCTGGGCCCCTGAGCAAGGCCCTTAACCCTCAATTGCTCAGCCGTATAAAATGAGATAAATTGTAAGTCGCTCGCGATAAGGGTGTATGCCAGAAATGTAAATACTTCAACACTCTGGGGAAAACAAAATGCATGAGTTTGTTTTAGTGTTTAAGGCATTTTCACATTTATCAGGTTAAACCTTGTCAGACATGTGCCAAAAGCACAATAAGGAAATTAATAGATACTTGTTTCTCTATATATTATGTTAAGGAGGAAGTCATCCTCCTTGGTGTAAATGATTTTGATTTCGAATAGCAAATTAGCAATTTGTGCAAATGACAAAGCAGCCCATGAGTCTCCTTACATACACTTCATTAATGCAGCAGTTACTGGTTCACTTATTTAATATACAGTGTGAAAGTCTTAGGCACATGCAAAGCAATGCTGTGAAGTAAAGGCGGCTATAAAAAATGTTTATACATAAAAAAAATCATTTATAAAGGGCAGGAAACTGTACATCAACTACTTAAACTGTTGTTTTTGTTTTCAGTACATTTTATATATTGCTGGTAAGTTTTCCAAGTGGATTTGCTACAGGTTTCTTTTTAAAAATTAGCCATAATTCATTCATTTATTTCTTTATTTTTGTCTGAAAAGTGGCCTATTATTGCAATTACAGAGCTTAGGTCTGGTCCGCTAATTTGATTGGACAAGTGGTGTTCCAAGAGTGCTGATATTTATAACATCACTGTTTCACTTCTCACTGTTCATTATTTGTTTGCAATACAAAATATCTGGCAATAGTTAATTAGTAAGTGTAGTAATAAAACCATTACTATACTGTCAGTCAGTTTGTATGCTACATGACAACATGAAACACTATTCGTCTGTGGCTTATTTTCATTGTCACAGCAAAAAAAAATAAATATATGGCCATATTGTGTCTGAAATATCAGTTACTTGATATTATTTCCTTATTTATCGATTTGTATAAAATCGATATCACACTTTCAATTACATACAGCTGCATCACTGCAGTGCTGAGAGTCAGTACAACACCTCGGGTGATACAGCTTGAATGTGCTACCTTCTTTCCTGACAAGTTTTGTTGGAAATGTAATGATGTAATGTTTACATTTTTTACTCAGTAACGCAGGTCAGAAAATGAAATTTAATAAAACGCAGACAAAATTTGTTCTTAAAAAAAAACCCAGCGTCTAAGACTTCTCCACAGTATAGTATATACTGTATATCAGATTTAGATTTCTAAAGCACAGTTTCTAAATGAATTGTCTGGTATTTTAATAGGTACCTATATATAGGGCCTTTATGACGCATTCATATACGTCATTTATAAGGCAATGATTTTTGAAAGACTTATGATATGTAAAATTCATGTCTGAAAGTGAGGTCCAAATTGAGAAATGAATGAATTAAGAAACCATTCATTGACGTGAGATGAGTTAGGGAAAAACAATAATAAAAAATATACAATATCAAGTCAAATCTGGAACACGTCACTGTTCTTCGGTTGCTCATCTGAAGGAAATGTTAAAGGTTCTATAAAGAACTGTACAAACTCAGAAAAGGTTGATTTGATGGCGTTTTAACTAAGGAAGCAAACCAAAAAAAAACCCCTTGTAGAACCCTTTTCATAAGAGTGCACCCAACGCATTAAGCTGCAATACCTTTCTATGATAGTTAGGACTCTCAGGAATCGGGTGAGATACAATTGCGAACGATCTGTTACTATAGCAACAGCAATGCATTAGAACGAGCGCATTATTATACACCTGTGATTTGCCATGCAGCCGGCACCACCACCAGAGCGGCTGTTCTAGGAAACTCAACAAACAAACTTCCGATCAATCCACAAAGAGAATTCGACAGCACTGTGCTAAAATGCACTCTAATTATACTTCAGAATAGATTTTTAAAGCAGATTGACCAGCACTGCTTCAAGCTGAGGGACATCCCACTCCCTGCTCATATATAAAGTAGATAAATACATGTTCCAGAAGGTAAGATGACAGGTGGATACTTCACTGTGGACATCTTTAATACACTGCCAGTCAAAAGTTTTTGAACACCTGGAATCTCTTGTTTAATTACAGATTTGTGTCTATTATTGGTACAAGCAAAAAAAACAACAACAAAACAAAACAGAAACAACAGCAAAAAAAAATAACCCTTTAGGAGTCAGTATTAGTGTTAACTATGAAACATAAATATGCAGTATCTTTAGTGCCTAATTAGAGTATCATATTCAATCCAAACCAATTAAAATTGAATTCTTCCAAAAAAAAATCATTTAATAATTTTTATTGAGGAAGGGCTCTGGTGGTTAAAGCTCTGGGTTGTTGATCGGAGGATCGGTGTTCAAGCCCCAGCACCATCAAGCTCCACTGCTGGTCAGCTGAGCAAGGCCCTTAACCCTCCCTGCTACAGCTCTGGGCGCTGTATCATAGCTGCCCCTGCGCTCTGACCCCAACTTCCACAGCTGGGATAGGCAAAGAAAAAAAAATTCTACTGTGCTGTAATGTATGTGTGGTGATAATAAAGGCTTCTAAAAATGGTGCGATTTGAAGCATTTGACTGGCACGGTGTATCCGTGCTGTTGTTTGGCTCAGCCTACTAGGTTGCAAGACAATGAGTACATTTATTCAAAGTATTCGTTTTACACAATCTCCCCATATTAATACTCTCCTGCAACCTCATGCAGTTTGACAGGACCCTTTCACAAATCTGCTAGTTCTGCTTTATAAAATATTTAAGCAATGTTTGGAATGTGTCCCATAGTACATACCCTTCCTATCTTGAGCTCTGCAGCATAAATCAGAAGCAATGCAGGTCACCAGAGAGAGGAGTGGAATTAAAAAGACAGAAATTGCGCGAGAGAACTTGGATGAACTTACAGTGGTGGAGTTAGAAGCTGGAGCATTTCTTACAATTTCATTTGAAGGGATTCCAGTTAAATTTTTTACCACTAAATGTCCTTAAATTAAAACAGCCGATTCCTCTCAAGGACAAAAAAGTCCCTCAGCATTTAATAATAATAATAATAATAATAATAATAATAATAATAATAATAATAATAATAATAATATGTTTTAAAGAACTTAGGAAAAACTGGTATGTTTTGAGAATTATGCAGCAGATTCATGTGTGTGTGTGTGTGTGTGTGTGTGTTACACTGTGGAGTAGAAGATAGTGATGTTTGTTCTTGCAAAATCCTTAGTGTACAAGTTCTCATTCCTAAGCTCTTGTAGAACTGTATATCTCTCACTCTCTTTGTCTGTCTGTGTGTGTGTGTGTGTGTGTGTGTGTGTTTGCATATGAATGTGTATGTGGCTAGCTAGTGTAATGTCATGGGCTGATAACTGTTTCTCCTTGGGAAGCATCCAAATCTCCTCATTAAGGTTTTGACTGCATTTGAGCTCTGCCTTTAGAGAGAGTGAAAGAGAGAGACAGAGAGAGAGAGTAACAGGTGCAGAGGTGTGACAGAGACAGTGGCAAGCTTATCAAGGTTACGTATACGCACTAGGAGATACACAGGGGGATGTGGCAGGGGTGTTGGTAGGTGGTCGGGGTGGGGCAGGAAGAGGGATAAATTGCATGGTGAAGGCATGGGAATAAAATGCAGCTAAAGCATCTCTCAGAATATAGTGTAATAAATAATGTATAATAACCATAACAAATAATGGTGTTGGCCTTATTTTTAATATCCTTTGCCATAAGGATTTAAGCATAGACATTCACAGGCACACAAAAATTAAAGTCATCCCTTAAAACCTGAGAGAGAACACTGGTAAAATACCTCAACAGAGTGGAAACAAACAATGATAAAAACATACGTTTAAAAACAAAACAAAAAAAAAACAAAGGTTTTTTTTTTTTTTTCTCATTTGTGAGCTGTTAATATTATAACTAGGGATGCATTGATACCAGTACGGGGTATCATGTATCAGTTCAGTACCAGGCTCGGTCAGAGCTCATTAATCCAATACTAACATTTGATATCGTGTGATACTATATGAGGTAAGCCGAGTGTACAGACGACACAAAAATGACAACGATCTGGACGTATTTCACGATTAATGGCAATCAAAGCAAAGCAGACTGCAAACTGTGCTGAGGGAAAATATCAACAGGAAGAAGCAGAGCATCGTCCTACAAGTAACCTTATAAAATATCTCTAATCTATAACCTAGCATGAGGAGAGCATAACCAGCAGCAGATGGCAGCACCCAACGTAAACAAAGGCTAAGTAAAATGTCACGTGATGAATTGCGTAATAGTACGTCGGTTACTCATTTAAGTATCAGTTTATCAGTATTGACGAGAACCGAAACACATACTCATATTCTTATTTGGTCTGGAAAAAGATTGCTATCAGTGCATCCCTATTTATAATCTATAATGATCACCATTATTGAACAGGAAATTTCCCAATTACACAGGAAAATGCAGGGAAAGTGTATACTGTATATTAATAATTACGCTTTCGCTTTTCTGAATACACATGCGGTATTTAGGGCCTCGTTCCACATGTAGATAACATCTGCAGAAGTATAATGTGCACAAATCTTGCATCAAATGTTGCAAATCCAGTGTGTTTCTTACTTCCTAAACCTACATGTGTATATATTACTGTAAAGAGTGTCTAAAATAAGGATCTAAAAAGACCAGGTAAGATGACTAACCTACTGACCTACTGTCTGTGTGTGGTAATGCAGCAGTCCTTTACAAAATCAGAACATTATTTCAGTGACAGATGAACATTATAATACACACCAGACTGTTATTATTATTTTTTTTTTTCTCTTTTCTTCAGGAAATGTGAGCTATATTACGCACAGACTGACCTCACTCATATTCAAATGAACTGTAAGTATTCCACTGTATACATCTGTACAGGTACAGTAAATCAAATATCACATGGTTTTTTGCACTTTTGTTGATTATTTAAAAAGAAGAATTCATTGCAAGAACCCCATATTTTTCTTTTTTTTTTTTCTTTTTTTTTTTTTTTTACAAGGAAAGCTGACATGACACGGACATCTCGACTCACACATTTCAATACCGAGCAAAAACCATCCATGTATTTATTTATTTATTAATTTTTTTTTTTTTTACGATCAAGTGACTTTTTGCTTTTCTTTGACATTTAAAAAAAAAAAAAAAAAAAAAAAAAAAAAATGAAGAGATCACTATATTTACCAGCTAGTCACAGAACCCTATCCTGTGCAGTCTCACATTCTCATGTGACAGACTCATTGTCCAAATCTATTTTCTAGCCCAACTCCTGGAAGGAAAAAAAAAAACAAAGTTCAAACCAAATAATAACAATAATAGTGGTTTGTTTCTAATGATGGGACTTTGAGTCTGTCTTTGTGTTATGCCGAGAAGAGCTGATGCAGTTGTTGGTGTCTCTAGCATCAAAACTTGAGATAAAAGAGAATGAGTGTGAGCAGTGGGCAGACGGAGCTGGATGGAGAAAGTGCAGCGCTGTTCACATCGTGTATCGCTCCTGGGCCTGTGGAGAGACAGAAAGCACACATTCTAAGCACTTACACCACCCCTATATGACTCAAGTGCTCTTGATCATATGTGTGTGTGTGTGTGTGTGTGTAAAGACAGAGAGAACTTTACTTAAATCTACATCAGTAGATAGGTATTTTTCCTTTCTTTTCCAATACTGCTAATATTCCATCCATCCATCCATCCATATTCCTCCACTTATCCAGGTCCGGGTTTTGGTGGATACCCCAGACTGTCCTCTCTCTAGCCACCTCCTCCTGCTCCTCCACAGAGATACCCAAGTGCTCCTGGCCCAGACAATAGATATAATCTCTACATCTAATCCTCCCCATGGGGTCTAATGCCCCAGGGTCTTCTCCCCACTGGACATGCCTGAAACCCTTCCTCAGGGAGACGTCCAGAAGGCATCCTAACCAGTGGCCTGAATTACTTCCTTTTGATGCACAGAACAGCGACTCCACAAAGCCTTAATTTTTTTTAATCATTATAAATAACTGAGAGCTTCACTGTTAAAAAAAACACTTATATAAATATAATGAAGTACAAATCATACATAAAGCATGTGTCTTAACATGTATATATTTAGTTTCATAAATATAATTCTTTTTCCGAATCCAATTCTTAAAGGATGTGATATGTTTTCTCTGATATCTGAGCCACCATTTTTGCCTGGTATGTTCTCGACACTACTATGAGTATCAGATCAGTGTCCCCTCTGCATTACACTTCTTTCATTGACACTGATCTATTTCCCACTTTGCCAAATAGTTAACATCACCCACACTGCTGTTCTACTACCTTCTTACAGTAATGTAAGTGGGATTTTAGCTCTTGCTTCATCTCTACTCACTATAATGCCGCAATTCTTTGTTCCCTTAAGTCTGTCCAGCCTGCTCACCTCCTCGTTTCTCCACTCGAAAAGATTGTCTTCTGAAGTATTAACTTTCATGCGAACACTGTGTCCAGTGCCGTTGCGCTCGTCATCTCACAGATCACTTACAAGCCAAGCTCTGATGTAACTGAACGCAACTGCATCACACAACTGCACTGTATTCTGAAACTCTGAACCAGTTCTGCTGTCTTTACTACATCTCAGGTGGCTTTCTCATTACTATGACTTATTGCTTAGGTTCTAGTAGCTAACAGTGAATCATGACTGCTATCTCATATTTGAAATCATACGTTTTTTTTTTCCTAGTATACACCACTGCAGTAGCATGCAGACAGCTTCTTACAGAAATAAGGAAAACACAGCATTAAGCATCAAACTAGAACCAGAATCGTGAAACACATCACAATTATCTTTTTTACAGAAACATATTTAATGTGTTTCAGGATGCAATTTTTTTTTTATTTAAAGTAAGTTTTAAAAAGTAACTGGAATTATAAGGTCTGCATTTTTAGCAATGTGTTATTACTAAATATATCCATCAATCCATCCATCTGTTATGCTACACAGTGTGTAGAAGAAGCCCGGAGTCTATCCCAGGGGATTCATGGTACAAGACACACCATAGACACTCCTAAAATGCATGTCTTTGGACTGGGGGAAAAATCCAGAGTAGCTGCAGAATACAGGCAAACTTCCCACACAAAGGACAGATATGGGAAGCAAACCCACAATTCTGCAGGTGCAAGGCAAACATGCTAACCACTAAGCCTCTATACCTGCTAAACACATGTGCTTAAAATCCTTAACAGTATCAAAATCCCATGTCTGCTTTGACCTTGAAAACATTTTTGCTTACTATCTTAAAATGACAAAAATTTACAGCTAGACATTATCTTGAATGTTTCCTTAACACACTGGTCATATGGTATACTTAGCAGTTGTAACTTTTCTCACACATTTAAAATCAGCTTTAGCTGTCAGCACTCTGGTATTAATGCCATTAGAATACAAACATCAAGTATTCGTGTCATGCTGATTTGTGTCAGCAATGACTAAAGATTTACATTATTAAACCTTTCCTTACCGTACAGGATTATGCTTGCATTTGTGATTCCCAGCGTGTTCATGGCCACACAGGTGTAGTTTCCATAGTCCTCTTCAGACACGTTGAAAAATATCAACATGGACTGTTTACCTTTGTTTTCGATTTTGACTCCGTTGAGGCCGTTGAAAAGGCTGCAATGAACAAGGTCATTGTTAACAGTGCAGATTCTCATTTGCAGTTAATGAAGTAATAAAAGAAATTGCCTTGGTTTTAAAACTGGTACAGAATTTTTTAGTTTTCACCATCTTTCGGTCAGTCAGCACACTGCTCTTAAGGAGCTCTCAAGATTGCTTAAATACATTGGGACACATTCCAAACATTGCTTAAATATTTTATAAAGCAGAACTAGCAGATTTGTGAAAGGGTCCTGTCAAACTGCGTAAGGTTGCAGAAGAGTATTAATATGGGGAGATTGTGTAAAACGAATGCATTGAATAAATGCACTCATTGTCTTGCAACCTAGTAGGCTGAGCCGAACAAAAGCACCATGCCAGTCAAATGCTCTCACTAAAACCTCAATGTTTTTGTATACAATTTTTGGATGCTAAGTATAATCTGTAAGGCAAATATATATCCAGAGCTGCTTTTCCCAATTAGAGCAAGAATTTGTTTCTCCGTATAAAATACAGAAGCCATGGACATTTTCCCAGTTCAAGTACACTTATATAAATTATTTATATATTCCAGCATCGCAAAAAAATGACATCTTAGCACGTGAATCAAGAACCATTTGTCCTTGAAACTGATCAAATGGATCTGCTATTCTTTTTAATTATTAGGCTATAAAAACAACTACAAGATTATATACTCTATACGTTTTGCATTTTAATTCTATTGACAAGTAATTTTGTTTCCTTCTAGAAAAAAAAAATTGTAATCTGGCAATAGAACAAAAAATATTTAAAATAGTAAAATATGTCTAGCAATTGGTTAATAATCTTGTTTGGCTTCTTGTTATCTTTTAATAGGAAATATCATTATATTCAAGATATTCTAATTTGCTAAAAAAAAACAAAAAAAAAACAAATAAAATATTTAACCTGAACACATTTAGAAGTTTAACCAAAAGTAAAAATGCACTGCTATTTGTCCAGCGAAAATATTAAAATGTGCTTGTGTTATTGTGTCCATCTTCTTTGTATTTCCTTTTCCTTTGCTTGTTCATTGCTTTCATTTATATACCACTGTCATCCTATTACAGATACATGTCTTGAAATTAGTTCATTGTGAATTAGACTCGCTTGAACCCACACATCTCAAAACTTACATATAAAATGGGAAACAACAGTTAAAGGAAGATTAAATTTAGATTTATTTTATTTTAAAAGCAATGGCTTGTCTAGGGTATCAGATAACACATTGTAACTGCCTCTGTCGTTCATTGTGGTGGAGAAACATCATCCTTTATGCGTTTAATTGTGTTAGATAAAAAGCTGAATTCTTTAGCCTTTAAACTTTCACCATTAAAATGAGCCAATGAAAAACTATTTTACTTAAAATTCTTGTTAATAGGCATCTAACAAGCTCACAACAAGCTTTGAAACTTTTCTAAGTAAACTTTGTCCCATGAATTACAATTTTTTTTAGCTATTTTACTTCAGTTCACTTCAGGGGTTGAATGAGATTATTTATGGCATTTTCAGCAATATCATATGGCTGGGAGGAGAAGGAATCCCAATAATCAGGCAGTGATGGGAAACCTCATGTATATACCCCATATAGAACAGTATGGCAAGAAACTCTTGTCTGGATTGTAAATATTGGTTTGCTCAATTATGTAATTTACCATTTAACCAGAGAAAAGCTTGCTAAATTAAATGAAAGAAGAACCAAGCTCACTGATTTTTGGGAGAACAATGGCAGGGAGGTGAATAGTCTAATATCCACCTTTGTCCATAAATTATGTTTACTCAGAGTATCTAGATTTTGATCTGGGATATACGTGAGCTGTGTTTTGCCTCCTGTAGCTACAAGCAATGTCTGTGTCACAAAGCTCTAGCATCTGTATATCATGTGGTTCATCATCATCATCATCATCATCATCATCATCATCAGTGTACCCTGCAACATAATCAGGATCCTCTACATTATCATCTACACTGTCATCTACTTCTGATTCCTTTTGCTGAATACGAATCACAGCTTTGCTTTTTTTCTTTACCATAGAACAGTTTAGTGTCCATCTTTCCTTAAAAAAAAATAAAAATAAAATACTAAATTAGTTCAAATAAGGCTTGAATATATGTCTGCATGTATTTGTGTGTAGGTAATATATAAGGAATTGTATTTAAATCCCATTAATTGCTTCACTATAATGTTTACTTGAGCAAAAAATAAAATACTCCCATGTCCATCCTTGTAATCCCATCACACATCCCACTCTCATCACACTTTAGCCTGTGCTACCGTCTAGCTATTTTACACACATATAAACACATCAACCATATAGTCATGCATAAATTTGTAAAATTATTTTTGTACTTCTCATATTTTTTGCTATATTTATATTATTTACCCTCTATTCTGTTCACAGCAACATCATGTTTTGATCCCTAGTAACTTGATTTCTTGTTTGACTGTATTACTTGATGACTGACTAGCAACTTTCTTCCTTTTTTGTGACTGACTAAAGTGTGGAAACTGCTGCTGTCCCTTGAAAACTGAAAACCACCACCACTCATGCCAAAAAAGTAGACCTGTGGGAAGACTGCTTTCTCATTTATCGTCTTGTCTACCGTACGGTAGACACGTCAGTTAGAGGCCACTTGAAGAGCATTCCCACAGCTCTATACTTACACCCTCATTCCTTGCTATTTTATTCCCGAAACTCAGCCTAAGAGCACTTATCCTCATTTGCTGTGCACACAGACATCTCACAGGTATATAAACACCTGCTGGTCAGCAGTACATCTGCTCATTCATACAATTATCCAATCAGCCAATCATGTGGAGGCAGTACAGTGCATAAAATCATGCAGATACAGATCAAGAACTTCAGTTCATCTTCACATCAACATTGAAAAAACATTGCCTGGTCTCTTTCCCGTCTTCACCTGTCAGGTTTTGTGTAGTTGCCCTGTAGCTGCAGATTCCTGGTTTTTGACAGATGTGCAACAACATGTCATCTTCTGCTCTTGTAGGACATCCATCTCAATATTTGTGTTCTGAGATGCTTTTCTGCTTGCAAAGGTTGTAAAGAGTGATTGTTTCCGTTATCACAGACTTCCTGACATCTTAAATAAGTCTGGCTTTCAGTTTCACACATGTTCTCCTCTTATTTCTCTGCCACATAATTGGCTGATTGGATAATTGCATGAATGGGCAGGATGATAGGTAAGCAGAATCCCATATTTTTCGCCATCTGCTTTAGTGTACAACCAAATATAGGAATTCAGTCCAATGCTCAGACTCACAATGATATTTAAATAAATGCTAGTTTTTCACATTCTCAGCATCTCACCATCTTTTTCAGGCTTCCTATGACCCAGACCATCTATTATCTCAACAATTCTCCTTAGTGTTACCTGCTTTTTTCTCTACATTCATGTTTATCTTTTGCAATTGGATGTAAGTCCACTGCTGCTAAATCCAGAGTAAAACAAGTATTCAGCTCAATTCCCTAAAGGTTAAACCCAAATCTCTACGGCCTTATTCTGGAACACCAACAGATCCCCAAAGGTGCTGCCTGGATCTATGATTCCGTGTGTCCTTGTTAGCTGTTAACTGTGGACTGCTAGGAACATTGTGTTGCAAAACTGTTGTTTTAAAATAGAAAACGTACCGGCGCTCTTCCTTGTACCACTGAAAGTCAGCAAGCGGAACAGCTGATGCTTCACACTGCAGCACTCCTCTCTGTCCGACAGCCGTCCCTGTGCTGCGAGCTTGCGAAATGACCGGAGGATCTGTGGGGTGAATGCACTAGACTAATGATGATCATAAATGACCGTGTCAGTGTTATTGAATGTACGGGCGATTCTTTCATATCAGCGGGACTGACAGTAGACTTACAGTTTACTGTGACTTGTACCGTCCTCACATCAGCGGGTGAGATGTCGTTTGAAGAGGTGCACTCATATGATCCGGACTGTTCTTTGGTGATCGCAGTCATCTCAACATACTCGCCCTCACTGATGAATCTGGCACCTGCGGCAAAAATCCAAGCATTCAAAAGGTGCATAGTGAACTGAGAATGGCACATTTTAGTATTCACCGCATTTGTTCCACACAGCTAAATCAGGCTGTCGTAATACTAACATTTTAACTTCATTATCAATATCATGTCAGTCAACAATGATGTTAATTAATCAAATGGGCAAAATCACTGAACACTGAATTACAATTTCCTCCTGCAGTAAATCAGGACACTGGCTTCATGAGCGACTCGGGAAAATTAGTTAATCACTTTAGTGAAGTAAACGAAGAAAACATGTAATCTGTCATATCTATGGAGAGGTCGTGATGGTTATCAGCTAATATTTTGCACATATTGGCTGTTTTGTCAAAGTTCTATCTACACAGACTGAATTAGTATTGAACAAGCAAATCCATTACAACCAAACTGGGTTTAAGTGGCATTCCACAGCTGATAACAGGCATAGACCCCTGCTTGTTCAAGAAGCAGACGATTCTTTCCCTTATTCACCAGCAATTTTTTCACTAGATGCTCGTTAAGCCTTTGAGAGGGTTGAACAGAGTTATTTGTAGTCAACTTCATTTAGGGTCATAAGTTTTTAACTTTTCAGGGCAAGGAGCATCTCCCTATACAGATGATGTGCTCCTCTACCTACATCATGTTGACTCCTCTATTGAATATGTTCTTCAGCTATTTGATGAGTCCCTCTTTGTGTATGAGATCAACTATCAAACAAACCATGTGCCTTATCAGAACAACTACTTTCCTCAACCCTCATATGCAACTCAGTGGCTTTAAAAACGAACACGTCTTTATCAACAATTACTAAAGATGGTTATATCAGAACATCAGAACAGACCTGTGGACTGGTGGAGATCACTGACTGTTCCCCTTCAAGGAAGACTCTCTAGCATAAAAATAAATACAGTTTTTCCCCCATTCTCACTTTGCCTTTGCTAACTAATTATATCTAAATTAATATGGAGTAACAAACATCACTCTGAAGGCTTGGTGAGCAGCTGATAAAATATTAGAAGGCTCCTAGAAATACTATTCATTCACACTATTATGGAATAACCATAATTTCCTGTCTTGTGGACAACCATTTACTGGCCGTCCTTGGACAGATGAAAGCATGTTTACATTTAATGATTGGGTTTACTGTAATTTCTTAGAGTTAAAAGGCTTATTCACTCTATGCTATTCTTTTTTTTATATCTGACTGAGATCAACTATAAAACCTATGGGGTCCTCTGGGATAACCCAATTTGTTCTCATCCAGTGACTAAACAGTTTATGCCTCATTCCTCTGAATGCTGGAAAATCACATAAGCAGTATCTTATATGCAGAGACTCATTAAACTGGCTAATAAAAATTGCTTTGTTTTAATTCTAGTTCTAATTTTTGGGTATCTTAAAAGATCTAGCTCAGCAACTAATTCAATTTAAACACATGCACAGGGAATATTCAACACCATACTTATGACATAAAATGGGTTCCCACTCATGCATGTAATTTACTTATTGCATATGTTTCGGGAAAGTAGCAGTGTTGGGAATGTGTATTGTTGGTGTTGTCAGATGTTAAGAACACGCTTTACACAGAACCAGATGGTGGTAGATTTCACTGGAATAGTGTCTTCATAAAAGACTATTTTACACAAATGGTATAGCTCAGGTATAAATATAGCTAGGCAATGAACCACTGATGCGATTAATATAGCCAAGCCTGCTACAGTAAGGACATGGTCAAAGACTATTGATTCTAAAGGAGCTAACCAATGATGACTGAAGGCCCTTTATAACCCGCTCTGTATGCTGTGTTTTATTTTTTTCCATTTGGTATGCTGTCTTTCTGTCTAATCTGTGTTTATCTTCTGACATTCCCTGCGATTTTTATATAACAAGATACAAATGAATAAAAATTGATCACAAACATGACCGAATGTCAGTCTCAGAGCTCGTCTTTCCCACATGTCGAGTGTGTGAAACTTGCTTTATTAATTTATTTATTTGTTCACTTGCTGCCTGACTGGCTCATCTGAATCCAATTAGCACGCGATATTTCATTCACCTATAGGCAGAATGATGGTCAGCTTAAACACGGCATCAAAAGTATAAAATGTTACATAAAAAATGGTTTAATACATTCTAAGACTGAGAAGGTACTGAATTTTACATATCTTTCAACTCCTTTTGAGACCATTTCACCTTCAATAACACATAACCTATCCCCAGGCAGACCAAATGTCAACACCCAGCAACATTTTTACACAAGAAATCTCTCATTAAATCACCAATAAATTCTCTCTCTCTCTCTCTCTCTCTCTCTCTCTCTCTCTCTCTCCCTTTCAATTTAAAGGTTGAACAGTGGATGTAAGTTGTTATTTCTACTCTCATAATACCATGGCCTTGGGGATGGTGTGATATAGCAGGGTAATTATGCTTATCTAACCAAATTACTCATTTCTGTAATTTTGGGCTGATGTGAAATAGAGGGGAGAGGAATATGTCTGTGTGATTAACTGGAGATTTCACGAGGCACAGTTTTATGCAGCGTGTGGGATATTATCCTCGGACATTTACCTTTATGGCTAGTAAACGGGCTGGACTAACATTATTTAAACAAACACACTCATTAATTTCCATAGACACTCACTCTGAGAAAAAAGGTTCATCAAGGATGCTGTAGATGGCTAACAGTGCAAGGTTTTTCTACTTTAAAGCTTTTTTGAAAGGGGACAGTTCAGCTGTATGGGTCAACACAGTACTTTTAAGGAAAAAAATAAAACTTTTTTTAGGTTTACATATTGTGTAGTCTTCAACCATTTTGTTAAATGACTTGTCTACATGGGCAGCCGGGTCAGAGCTAACGACTTCATGTGCTTTAAATTCAACTGACTTAATAATTACCTCCTTTGAGTGACTTAACAGTAACAGAACATGAACACGAGAACATTTTGTACAAAAACATCATTGGATGTTGCCGGATTACGAGTACTACAGTAGGATTTGAAGAGAAATAGCTGGATAATGACACAAAACAGGTTGAGATGAAATTAGTGGTGTTTATTTTTGGTCAATCTTTTGACACTTGCTAAAGAAGATCAGTGAAAAAGATAAAAAAAAATAATCCAGCGCATTCCAGTGCAGCTTGTGTATGCAGCTGCATATGCCAAATTATATAACTTCAAATGTGTGTTTAATTCATAATTCTCATCAATTATGATAATAATTATGATATAATAAATCAATTCTTTCTCACAGAGCATGATTGATTTAGTTAGTTAAGTACATTTATTTAAGGTGGTTAAAGTTAACTCATCATTACTTCATGATTAGTACATGCCTTAACTCATCATTACTTTAAATATTAGTTAAGTATTATTATTTAGGTTTTGTAACAATGTCGCTACTTAATTGGTATTCCATTTAATTTCTTGATTTTATGTAATCAGTGGGAATTTCCCCATTTAGCACCCTACAGTTATGATTGCACCTAACAGGAACTGCTCTAATACAGGTCCACAGGGGCAGGAATCACTCCCTATGAACATTTTAAATGGAGGAGAACCGAAAAGCAAACAGGACAATAAATGATAGAAGTGTTTTATAGCAAATAAATGCTATAAACAAAATAAAATAAATCAATAAACAATCGAATAATCACAAATAAAGTGCAGAAAGTATGTGTATGATTTACAGAACCTTTTCTAATGTAAGATATACTGCCAAGATTGGGGAGGAGAAATGTGTGTGCAGCACAGTCTCCTTGTTTCCTGGGCAAAAAGAAAAATGTGTTTGACTTAACCATTGGCCAAACTTTGTTGGGATAGTTTCAGATTCCTTTGTTTGGATTATGAGATATAGTTGGGCTGGGACTTTTGCTGAAACCTGGCAACCTTGGTTAATGGCATTAGCTCTTTTGTTAGCAGTTCACACACTGCTCACACATGCTGAATTGAACATAGGTATGTCTAAATTCACTTAAAGCATTCTGCTAGAATGGATGCTGGATGACTGTATTTTGTCAACTTAAAAAAAAAAAAGAGTAGATAGTAGCCTGTAGCATCAGTCACGTGTGATAGCCTCTTGATTTTCTGTTCGAGGTATCGTGGCTATTAATATCCACATTCTTAAGCTGCTGCTGCTTCTGTCTGTTAAAGTGTGCACATTAATTTTAATTTGTTTTACTCACTTTCTCATACATTTCCTTCCCTGCCAGTTTGAACAGAAACCTGCCAGTTTTTTTTTTTCCTGATCATTATATTTTTCTTGTTTCTTCACATCTTGTGCTTATAACTTGAATAAATCACCAGAATAAATCATACCATCACAGCTGTTAGATTTTGACTACAAAATGCTGGGGAAATTGCTAACACCAAGCTGCAAAGTGTCCCCTTCAAAACAAAACAAGCAAAAAAAATTGGTCTTCTTTGTCCAAATGAAATGCAGTAAGAGGAACGGCTAAAAAACTTGCTGAATTTCGTGTGAAAAATGTCTGCTTGCTAAAAGGACTACACAGGGACCACAGAACTGTTTACACTCCTATACAGTGCAGACCTTAAGTAACTAAACAGTGCCAATATTTGTTCTTGTGGCTCTGTACCCTAACACTGTGGACTTGAAATAAGACAATGGCTTTGGGATTAAAGTGCAGAATGTCAGCTTACATTCCAAAGTGTTTACATCTATATTAAGCGAACCATCCGGGGATCATTTAAATGCATCATACGTAAGTGTACTGGATTGCAAATCCTTTGCCTGAAGACTGTGACCTAAAAACATCACCACATGCTGGGTGTCTTCCTTGGTGATGTTCAGCCAGGACTTTAATGAAGCATTTTCCACTTTCTGGAAGAGTTTTGTCTTTAATCTTGCATTCACTAAATAAAATGTGTCTTCACACCAGGCAAAAAACGTTTAACTTTTTGTAGTTGTGTCCACAATACACTGTCATTTCTGACTTTTATTTTCAGGAAGTAGAGAAGCAGATGTAAAGTACCCTTTCACTCAGACCTGCTCAGTGACAAGTCCTTTGTTAAATCACGTCTCACACAGTGCTTTGATATCATGAGAGTAAACATTTAAGTGAAGATTTCTGTTTGATGCTTTGACAAGCACTATTGTGCTTTGTGACCATGGCTGAAAGTGAAAGACTTGGCCGCCAGAACAACCTTCAAATCACTCCAACAACTGGCATAAGAATTGTGTGATAGACTTGCTTTGGCTGTTTATCACTCAGAAAAGGAATAAGAATAGGCGAGTTTTATAAACCGTCCTGGACAATGAGCACCATTTGTAATTCGAAAAAGGTCGTTATGATGAGTTGCTCAGCCGTTTGCTACAATTCACTTGCACGTTAACTCGGCTTTTTATATCGACGGTAGCATCATTTCAATCATCTCAATCGCAACACCAATGGTCATGTTAGCCAGCATGATCTCATAGGCTTGTGTTAGAATTTTTATTATGGGGAAACTGAAAGACAGCATAATGCTCATGGCAATTATGGCCTGCGGCAGTTAATAATTCCGCAAACATTACGAGGCGGTAACAGAGGGGTGGATTATGAGAACATAAGTATACTTAGGGACCACAGCATAAATAAATAGCTGGCTTAAATGGAGAAAAGAAAGCTTACTGATGAACAGAGAGACAGATGACAGTCCACTATAAAAATAGAATGCACTTCCATTTAACCACTTTAGTAGATGGAGGCATGCATCAAAACTTTATGGGCTTTCTAATAAAAAACAGTCAAATGTAAATGTGTTTAGTTTCTTAGTCCCATCATTTTAGAGCTCCTGATTATAACAGTCATAATTATTATATAAGCATATGCATCTACGCCATAATTTTATAAAGGTCTTATGAGAATTTTCAACTGGATGAAAGACTACTACTGAGTAATGGACATTTATGATTCTTGCATTCAAACTGTTCTAAAAAAGCCTCCTTTTGTTCACTGGCTCATCTCCTTTAGTGCTTAAATTACTTTAGTATAGTTTTGTGTCAGTATTTGTTTTGCTGATAAAAGTAAAAGAGAAAAATGAAAAGAAGCACATGACACAAAACAACCACACATTTACCCTTGCACTAAAAACCCACAATGAAATGTAATGACATTTTCCTCACCAAATGAAAATTAGACAACTATGTTATAGAACGAGATAAAACTCGCCCCCATCTTTACACATACTTTTAAAGTAAATTGAGGTGACTGAAGAAGGCTGCTAGCGGTTCCTGAGCATGTGGTGCAGCATGTCATTTGGTTAAAAGGCTGCAGTTTGCAATTTAATGTAATTGAATTATGAAAATTGAAAATAGCGAAACACTGTGGGTGATAAATAGTTACAATATAAGCCCTTCAACTCTTAACTCAGGAGTGGACACATCATAAATTGATTGGCTAACCCACTGGGCAAGTATAAGCAAATAATCTACTGCCAAATCCCATGAACTGACTAGGCTAAACGTGGTTACTATAATATAATATAAGAATGTATGCTGGGCAGTTAATACAGACTAGTGGAAATGAATGAATCTATGATTATTATCATCTTCTTCCAAAGCCTTTAATGGAGCACATTGTGTTTATGCACACAAGGAAAAGTTACTGGCTGAGGTTTCTGCTATGAGGTGTGGTGTCCTGTCCTCATATTAGATGTAAAGATATTATTCAAATCCAGCTAGCATCTTTATTTTCTCTCGACATGTTTAACTGAGACTTATATGTCAGCTTCGTATCAACCTTTATTCGTTTGTGAGTGTTCCTAATTACTCTTAGTCAAGGAAATTGATCTATATTGTCAGCTCGCACTACGTGGACTTCAGGTTTTGTGAAGCACTTCCGGGTCAGCTGCCATTTTGTACCGTGTGGCACTATATAAGCACGCCACAAGCTCTGTGTCTTTGCCAGATAGTCTCTTTAGTTTACTATGTGTGCCTAAGAGCTATCCCGCCTTTGTCTGTGTTTGTCTCACCTGTTGTTACCCTAGCCTGTTTTTCCGCTTGGATTTTTACCTGTTCTCCTCATCTCTGTTACTCGTGTTACTGGATTATTGGACTGTTCTCTGACCTGGACTTCCTCTTTGCCTTCATTGCTCTGTTTGCCAGTTTCTGGATTAAGAACTATCTTTGACCTGTTATTTGTTGCCCTTTTTGATACTCCTTTTGTGGGACTTTCTTGTTGAGAGATATTTTTGGGGTTTAAACTGTGTTTATGAACTTATTGGTTTCTGTTCCGTATTTTTGGAACTGTGTCTGTTTCTGTTCCTGTGCTCCAGCTCACTGTCTGTTTGCCTTCACTGACTGGTTTGGCATGCACTCATCATCCATATCTGCATTTGGGTCACCATTCCCGACACACATAGTAAAAACTGTGAACCAGCTCGCACTTTGGCTAAAGTGTGTAGTGCAGCAGGCAGTGGGATCAGGAATAGGAGTAGTTTGCATTACAGTTTCAGCATCCATGCCTGACTGCCATGCGGCAAAGTCAGTGGCAGATGCAAATGCAGTTTAGTGTTTTATTAAAGACACAGTTCCAAATGTGAACCAAATCAACCAATCAATCAAACAAGCAAGAACAGGTAGAAAATCAAGACAAAAAAGTTTACACACACTGAGCAGTAATTCGTGATCATGTGTACATTTCTAGCATTTGGCAGACGCTCTTATCCAGAGCGACTTACAATTTATCTCAAGTATACAACTGAGCAATTGAGGGTTAAGGGCCTTACTCAGGGGCCCAGCAGTGGACCTGGAATTCAAACTCTCAACCTTCAAATCAGCCGTCCAACACCTTAACCACTAAGCTACCACTAAGCTAAATCTCAGTTTAAAAAATAAATAAATTAAATAAATAAATTAAAAAATGAATTTCTTTGGTTGTTACCCCTACTTGTTCATCAGACAAATAAATAAAAACATAAATAATTGAAATAAAACAAACAAACAAACAACACATAAATAAATAAATAAATAAATAAATAAATAAATAACCCGGATAAGAAATCTGCTTGTTTTGGGTGCACAGGCTGTGGATTTGTACACCCCTTTCTCTGTTGTTGATGTTATATTAAAGCATGTTATTCAGGAACTACATAAGGAATAAAAGATGACACACCACTTGGTTATACAAAAATAATCCACGCTGAGGTTGTGTGATATGGCCTAACATGATAGTAATGTTTTTCCTGTTTAAGGTTTGTAATTCTGTTTATACTACAGTAATTAACAAATGTATTAATGAGGAACACTATGCTTTTTAGTGCTTTTTAGAAAAGGTAGTTCCTGTTATTGTTTCTGTTACTGCACTTGCTCCCTCACCAGCATGCCTTTTTCTCCTCTCTTGAAATAAATAAGCCAAAAAAAATAAAAAAAATAAAAAATCCTTCCACTATCAGAAGGTTTCATCATAAACAACGAAACATTTTTTTTCCATTTATTATTAGGCTTAGATTGTTTGGACTGCCAGACAAGTCCCTGAGACAGTCCTGTTACTATAGAAACAATAACATATTAGAACAAGTGTATTAATATAAAGGTACAGAACTCAAGAACAATTCAAGTGTGCTGTAGAGTAATATGATTTATTATGTAGCTACAGTGAAGCTAACAGGAAATGCGTGTAGTTACAGAAGAGTAATGTAAGTCAATTAAGCACAGAGGATTCCTGTTGTCTCTGCCACACATACACAGCAGAAAATATCCTTCATCCTTTGCACCAGTACATTCAGCTTCTCTGACCGAAATTGCTGTTTTAAAATTTACACAAATAATATGAATGTGTGACATTGTCACTAAGCTGTATTCCATCATGATTTAGAACTCTACCGGAAAAGTATATCATTAATTGCATTCTCTTTCTCCTGATTATTTATTATATAAGTATTCGAGACTAGCCGGTGCTTTGGACCTCATGCAGCTGGATGCATTTCCTCTCTTACGACAATGACAGAAAATAAATGCATGGCCATCTCAAAGAAACCCTCAAGAGATTTTTTTTTTTAAAAATCAAAACGAGTATAGGGGCTCTTCACTAAAAGAGTCCACTGAAACGGAGAGTTATGAGCAAAAGAAAATGGGTTCAAATCATTTTCCTTTGAACATGCCCAGAAAATATGTTAAAGTGGGTCAATGATTCTAAGCATTGAAATGGGTCGTTCACTTTTGAAGGAAAGCTAGGCCAGGCACAGAGAGGCAGGGAGCAATGCTCTGGATTTTTCCCACCCTAATAAATTCATAAACAGCAGCCTTCATTTAGGCCTTTATGCCTCCCCAGTGGGTTTCGGTGCTCCCTAGTAAACCAATAAACACACCAAGCGATGATATTACATGTATAATGAGATTGAGCTGTGCTAATGAGTTGATAATCAGGCACTGACCATTATTAATGTTTGTGAACACATCTAATTGCAATGTGTAATCATCTTTGCATGGGCTACCCTCATAATAAGCACTCAAATGGTGATAGCCTCATATAGTAAACTATTGACTGAAACAATTACAAGGCACAAATGATGTTTTCTAATAATGGTTGAGGAAACATCAGCTACATACCATGACTTGGGGAAAAAAAATCAGGTTTGCAAATATATTTAAAAACATGCCAGTTTTTGAATAAATGATTTGTCATTGGTACACCAGAAGAGTGTTTGGCTTATACTTGGGAGATAGCAAGTGAAAGATACAGCACTTGTGAAGTCTGATAGCGTGATATGGTTGCAGGATCACATTAGAACAAATGAAAAGAATTCCAAAAACTAGTGGCTGCTAAAATGAGGCAGTTCCTTGGAGCTCTGCTCTTGCTGTTTAAGTGTTCAGGTTAGACTTTATTCAGTCGTCATTTTTTGGGATAGTTTATAAATGAATATTTTTTACTTTACATTTTATGTATAATATTTAATATCATAGCATTTATTTAGTTTTATGTAGACAATGCTTTGTGTTGTTTATGATTCCAAAATAAAAAAATTAAAAAGGTTAGGTTATAATTCTTTAAATCGAACTTGTAATGCCGGCAAATCAAATCTTGACAAGAGTGTATCTTGCATCCCCTCTTCCTGGAAAAAAACGCGATTCTTTAATAATTGAAGCATGTTATTAAAGTTCATGACCACCACACCGCAATTCTTTCAACCCAGAGATAAAATAAAGCTATATGAAGACCAAAACCCATGAGACTGACATTTCCTTCCTTTCAGAAATGTTTTGTTCTGAGCCAGTGTTGAAAAGTCACTAGGTATTTTATGTGGCCTTGGGTACCAATCTGAACGGCACTACACAGAGGTTAGAAAGGCTGACATTTTAACACAAGCAGAAGAAAGTGAGGATGACCCACAGCTTTGCTGGAGGTTGGAAAGGGCTTCTTCATAGCACACTTAGGGCTAGTGATTCTAGTGCTCTGGGTCAAATACTGAACATGAGCCTCATGTGGATGTGGATTAATGTATGAATAAATTATGTGAATGAATAATGAATGAACACAAGACTGAAATCAAACAAGTGATCCTTCATTTTCTCCATCAAGTCCACTCTAAGAGGGAATTATTGGACCTTGTTTGGGGAGAATTATGGTTTGTGTCTTGCAGTCATCTCTCAAGCTGTGAGCCTGAATCACCCAACCATACTTCACTAAGCAACGGGTCACCATGGTTACCCAGATCATGGGGAATGATCAAGAGAATCTCTCTCTATCTCTCTCTCTCTCTCTCTCATTCTCCTTTTCACATGCTTTTCTCTTTTCTTAGCTGTCACTCAGCTGTTGAAATATGAGTGAATCGTCTGGTTAGATATTTACCTCAAATTTTTTTTAACAACTGTTCAATTGCTTAAATGTATTATTATTATTATTACAGTTTTATGCAGAATTCTTATAGCTCAGTTGACTGACTCTTACAGGAAAAATGGCTTTATCATTTGCAGAATCAAAATCCATAAGGTTTTCTTAAGAACTCTTAATAGGAACTCTTAATTAGCTGAGAAACCATATTTATCTCGCACAGGATTGAATGGAATGAGCACTTTGAGCACTTTAAAGTGGAATTTTCACTTAAAAAAAACAGATCTAAGGAATTGAAGTATGTTTTAAAAGGAGTAGAATATTCACAATGTGTATCCATAGCAAGCAATGTCCAAGAGTGCAGTTCTATGGACTTCTGAGGATAGCGGAATAGCTAACATATCAACATAAAAAATATGTCTACACACTCTCTCTCTCTCTCATACACACACACACACACACATACACACAAGAAAAGAAAAAAACTCTACAATTTATGTTAAAGAACCCTCTCACATTAAAAGTATATTCAAGACTGACTTGAAATCTTTAGCGAATTTGACTACAAAGCTAGTATACAGAGCAGCTAGTTTATCTAGCTAGTTACTTTTTTTTTAACCTAGCTTTAGTCCCACACAATGGCAGTGTCCACTGTTTGTGGCGGATCATTCAATCCGCATGATTTTTTGGCACAGGTTTACGCCAGATGCCCTTCCTGTCACAACCCTCCCATCTTAATCTGGGCTTGGGACCGGGACTGAGAGTTAACTCTTCAGTGGCTGGGGTGGCACCCTGCCCGGGAATCAAACCTGGGCCGCGGCAATGAGAGCATGGGATCCTGTCGCTGGACCACCAGGAGGCCCTAGCTAGTTACGATTTCTTCACATGAAAAAACACTTTGGTGATAAACTGTATTTTCCTTTGCTATCACAAATGAAACAACACCGGCATTTTTATATGCTAAAAAAACTAAATCTTGAAGCCTGAGGTGATTATTACAGTATGTACACTATATTGACAAAAATTTTGGGACATCTGCCTTTGCACATGAATGTAACATGAAGTTGGCTTGTCCTTTGCAGCTATGAAAGCTTCAACTCTTCTGTGAATGCTTTCCACAAGGTTTAGGAGTGAGTTTATATTTAGGAATTTTTGACCATTCCTCTAGAAGCGCATTTGTGAGGTCAGACACTGATAATGGACGAGAAGGTCTGGCTCTCAGTCTCCACTCTAATTCATCCCAAAGGTGTTCTGTGGGGTTGAGGTCAGGACTCTGTGCAGGCCAGTCAAGTTCCTCCACACCAAACTCACTCATCCATGTCTTTATGGACCTTGCTTTGTGCACTGGTGTGCAGTCATGTTGGAACAGGAAGGGGTCATCCCCAAACTGTTCCCACAAAGTCTGGAGCATGAAATTGTCCAAAATGTCTTGGTATGAAGCTGAAGCATTAGGAGTTCCTTTGCCTGGAACTGAAACACAACACCTGAATTCAATGATTTGTGGACGTGTCCCAAAACGTTTGGTAACATAGTGTATCTTTCAATACACACAGAGCTGCCCATCGCCCGACTCAGAGCATCAGTGTTTCTGCTTTTAAACCAGTTAATAAATGATATGTTTCATTATGTTTCTCACCAAACTTTTTTTATAGTCCTTATAGTTGGAGACATATAGTTTGAATGGCCCTCTTAGAAAATATTCTGAGAGTGTAAAATTAGTCTCAAAGCTTCATTTCATGTTATGTTTGCAATCTCTGAGACTTGTGGCATAACTGTGGCATAGATTTTGGTGACAGATGGACTGGTTTGAGTAATTCATAAACTGCTGATCTCCTGGAACTTTCATACATAACAGTCTGTAGAGTTTACACAGAATGGTGCAAAAAACAACAACAACAACAACAACAAAAAACAGTAAGTGAGGGACAGTTCTGTGCGTGGATACGCCTTGTTGATGACAGAATTATTCTTTACAACCAGTGAGCATTAAAGCATCTCAGCATGCACAAACCTGGAGGACGATGAGTTACAACAACAGTAGACCACATCGGATTACACTCCTGTCAACAGCAGGAATCTGAGACTATCATCCGTAGACCCTCTGCTCACAGGATGTTTTTTTTTTTTTGTTTTTCACACCATTCTCTGTAAACTCTAGAGAATGTTGGGTCTGAAAATCCCAGGAGATCAGCAGTTTCTGAAATACTCAAACCAGTCTGTCTGGCTTCAACAACCAAGTAACAGAGATCACATTTTTTCACATCTGACATGAATGTCAACTTATGCTCTTGTCCTGTATCTGCAAGGTTTTCCACATGATCTGCTGCCACATGATGGGCTGATTAGATAAATGCTTGAACGTGCAGGTAATAATAATAATAATAATAATAATAATAATAATAATAATAATAACAATCATCATCATTCATTTTAATAATTATAGGTCTTTTCAAGATGCCAGTTTATTATAGCAGGAAGCAGATGAGGGAAGCAGCTCAGAGCTCAGATGCATTGTAAAGTATTGCTGAGGATACAAAAATTGCTGGAATGCAAATGTTATAGTTCTATTGGGGATTCTGTGGGTTTGAGAAGATGGAGCACTACAAGGGAGCACTCAATAATGATAAAGTCATGCTACAATGTACTGTAAAGGATTGTTAAAACTGTGCTTCTTTCTCACTGTCTCTTGCTGTCTTTTTCTCCTTCTGAGACTCATTACTTTATCATATGAAGTCACACAATGACACTTAAATAAATAACGTCACACAGTGTCTGTGAACCTCTTCATTAGCTGAGACATAGTCGATACACATTCTAATTAAAACAGAGTTTTCATTTTTAACTGTCTTTCAATTAGGACCCAGCAATGCCTCAGGCAGGGGGAGGAAGTGCTGATTAGCTGATTGCTTTTCTGCTGGGTGTTGAGATGGAATGGATGTTACAGCACTATTGAATGGAGGTTTACAATAGAGGAAGAGAGAAAGAAAGAAAGCAACAGACAGAGAAGAAATTTTAATGGTACTGAATAGAATTGAACAGGCAAGGTTAGTTACTCTTCATTTCTTTTAAACTAGACATCTAAGCATGTAACTAAAAATGCCAAATGAAACTGTATAACATGAACATTTCTCAGCAGTAGAAAAACACTGAAGTAAACACTTCACACTTCAAGTACTCAAATGGGCTGCACACGCAAAAAATCAGTTAATCTGTTTCACTGACCACAAGAATACCTTGTACATGACCTTAAACTAGACACACACATGTACACCTATGTCTAATTAGGTAAAGAGGAGAAATTAACTTAACTTACATTTATAACAAATAATCCTAGTAGGCATTCTACTGAAATCTGAATAGATTTTTAGCTTGACATATAAAATACTCTTTTTATTTGCATAACTAATTTAGCCATAAAAAAGTCTCTCGAGTCTCTCTAATTAGTTTATATAGGCCCTTAAGGCCCTATTTTGAATTTCTGAACAAAATGTGCAAACCATCAGTTGAAATCCACATGATCCTCCCAAAGCAGTGTTTGTTTCTATATTAGGCTCAGTGGACATCACTCAGAGCATAACAAGAGCCACTCACTTAAATAAACACACGCTTTAATAAAATACAGACACTATAAAATAGAGAAGTCCCCCAGGCCGAAAATATTTCATTTAAAATACTTCTTAGCCATAATATGTGCACTCAAGTCAGCTTCTGTACCCGGCTTTATTGAAAAGGTTCTAGATTCCAGCTTTTCTGAACAAATGAATGTGTCCTCACAGTCAATGGTTTGTCACCACACTACACAATATTGTCTGCTAATAAGGGATTAAAAGCTGGCACCTGCAGACCAAATGGTGTCAAGCGGAACTGGTAATCTTCCAAAATGAATGGAAGGAGAGCAACTATAGGAAGTCTTCTATTGCCACAAGATCAGTTTATCTCTGCACCCTACTAGATGACAGTTAAAACAGTCTAAGATGCTTATTTAGTAAAGTAGCCACAGAATCAACCTATTTCAGAAACTCTGCGTATTTATCTGTGTGAAAGTCTCCTAGGCTTTAGCACTTTGCAAATCTTTTTGGTGCCAGATGGACTGGTTTGAGTAATTCATAAACTGCTGATCTCCTGGAATTTTCACACACAACAGTCTTTACACAGAATGCTGCAAAAAAAAAAAAAAAGAAAACAGTGAGTGAGGGACAGTCCTGTAGGTACATATGCCTTGTTGATAAGAGAATGTTAAATCAAATAATTACTCTTACGATTCTGAGTATTTATTCTGGGTAAAAATCTCCTTGGCTTTTTATGCATAGCATTATCTGAATTTTGTGTAAAAAAAAACATAGAATGAGGTGCTGGTCAGCATTTGGAAATGTTTTGTTGATAAGAGAGGCCAGAGAAGATGGGTTGGTTTGGCTCATGCTGACTGGAATGACATGGAGAGTCAAATAACCACTCTTAACAATCATGGTGAGCAGAAAAGCGTCTCACTATAGACACCATGGTGAAGCTAAAGCCAGGTTGGCTACAACCGGAGAAGACCATATTTGTTTCTAATCATCAACCCAAGAACAGGAATCAGAGGCCAGAATGTTTTCCGACAACCTCACAAACTGGACTGTAGAAGATTGGAAGAAATGATGCCTATGCTTCTACTGCCCAGTATCAGTAGTGAGCCTTTTCACACTGCAGGCTCAGCTTCTTGGGTTGACATGAGTGGAACCAATATGGTCTTCTGCCTCTAGTTTTGCCATGCTGTGTATTCTGAGATGATTGTAAAGAGTGTTTTTTTGAATCACCAGATCCCCTTAGCTGGAGCTAACCCGGTCATTCTCCTCTGACCCCTCTCAGATGTTTCCAAATGATGAATGTCACCTCACACTTTTTTGTTTCACATCAATCTTTAGTTTATTAAGTTTAGTAAATGTTGTGCATGAAAAGCCTAAATGGCAGATAAATACTCATAGTTTGTGAAATACTCAAACCAGTCCATCTGGCATCAACAAACATGTCTGTATCTGTATATGAACTTCTGTTCAGGTGTTAATAATAGGTCATAAAGGTGAACATGTATGCAGTACTGATACATATTAACCATGACTATAAATGTGAAAATATTAGAGTATGAATTTAATTTGAATCAGTAGACCATGATTCATTTGTAAGCTTCTCTGTGTATACGGAAGTATTGTTTGGTGTTCCACAAGGCTCTGTTCTAATACCAATGCTTTTTATTCTCTTATATTCACTGCCTCTGCTTACACTTGTTCATAAGCACATTATTAGTGTCCAGTGCTATTCTGGTGACACATGACTGCATGTTCCAGCCAAACCAGATGACAGACACTGGCTTAATAAAGCTGAGGATCGTGTAAATGACATTAGACACTGGGTTCTGAGTCACTTTCTTCTACTCATTTCTTACAGAAGTACCACATGCAGCTAAGGCCACATGCAGCTAAGAGAAAGTTTTCCTATCGTAGTATCTCTGGGGTGACTTTCCTTTGATGTTAATCTTTCATTTGAAGGTTTTGTAGATAACATTACCAGGACAGCCATTGTCCCTATCCCAAAAACACTGCTTAACTAAGAATAATGTTGTTACAGCATCCTTAAAAATAGTTCATGCTCATAATACCTTTTGTTTGGACTATCGTAACCTCTTGTTCTCTGTAGGGTGCATAAAAATCTTCACTTAATCCAGAGTCTTTACTAGTAGCAGAGAGTTTGACAATAATACCCCTGTTCTGTCCATATCATAGCTTGCACTGATTATAAAACGCTGATGACCTATAAAGCGATATGAACGCTAATGATATATAAACTGAATATATATACTGAATATATGAACTGGTTGATTATGCGACAATATCAAGACCTGTTGGAATCCACACTTACCCTTGAACCACAACATACACCCTTTTAAGCCAGTGCATGTGCATGCCTAATAATCTGTTCCATGTCTCTGTCGACATGAACATGCACTCACGCTGCCGAATGTGATGCTGATGCCAGATCCTGATACACTTCGCCTGCTGTGGCTTACCTCACCCACCAAAATCTGCCTCTTCTTCAGACGAAGAAGCAGGAAGCAGGAAGAAGAGACAGGTTTTGGTGGCTGAGGTAAGCCACAGCAGGAGAAGTGTGTCAGGGTCTGGCACCTTTCTGCATTTGTGACTCATGTCTTACGGCCCAAAAAACATGGTTAGTCTATATACGTCTAAGTCTAAGGCATTTTCCTGTTGACTTGCACTTTTAAGGATCATGTAGCCTCATTAAGCTCACCATTTTAACACATTTAGTGCTACTTACCTTGTTTTTCTTTTATATATATATATAATTGTAGAAGACTCCCTTTTTATATTTTTTTTTTCTTCTTTGTCTCACCTCAGGGAGTATTTCCTTGCTATTGTCTCCTCTGGTTAGCACAATAAAGATCTAAATCTACATCTGGATTTCTGTAAAGCTGTTTTAAGACATCAATTGTTCAAGCAATATAGAAATAAATTGATCGAATCAGTCAATTACCTTAAGACTTTATAATAATTAGCTATCACTTGTAAGAAGTATTTAAAAGCCCTGGTAGTTTAGGCTGTCACTGGCATTGTTTGATGATATCTAAAATAATCCCACTTGTGTGCAATATCTCTTTGGTGTGTCCCTTCTAACGGTCCTGGTCCAAGTTGAAATATAGCACAGGGTACTATTTTTTTAGCCAATACAACAACAGTTTTCCCACAAGTCATTAAAAAGAAAAGCAACAACACAAATACTCTGTCTTCCAGTTTGCTAAGTCTTTAACAAACACTGACTTTCATCTCCTGTTCCACTTCCTACCAGAGTTACAGTAAATTCGTTCTCAAGAGCCCTCTACTGATAACAGTAAGACAGACAGTTAAATCATGATTTCACATAAATCTTAGTAAAAGTTTAAGAATGGCCAGTGCTATTTATTGTACTCGTTTCCTTTGTAAGAAATCCAACAAAGCCGCTCTCATTCTTAACGGACTTTCAAATAAGCCAAGCTTTGAAATATATAACAATCAAATATGGACATAAAAAAACCTTTCTCACCTTTACACTCACTCTTTGCCTGTCTCTGTAAGGCTGAACTGTGGAGGGGTGTCATTATCTCCATGGTCTCCACTTAAGAAGACAATGGTGTAGAATGACAAGCTGTTTAGTTTTTTTCTCTTCTACATTGTATGAAAAGAAGAGTAAAGTCTGAGTGAAGCTCTTGGGAACAGTTTAAATTATACTGAGAATATAACCTGGCTGGTGGACAACAGGAAATTAAAGAGCAAATTAATGCTTTCAAATGTTTTCAGTTTCCACCTGACATGTGAGGTAATATTTAGTGAAACTTGCATGAAAGAGCTAATGGAGAAATAATTAGAGGTTATTGGCAGAAATGAAGAGCAAGTTCAAGTATACACCATCAATTTCTAAGACAGACATGCTGGCAGACTGATGGGATATTTAAAAAGTCATTCAGTGAAAGAGATTCTTTTCAATCTGTAGGTCTTTAGTTTGCCATGAAAGCCAGAGAGAGGAAGAAAGAGAAGGAGTAGAAGAGAGAGAGAGAGAGAGAGAGAGAGAGAGAGAGGGGAAAAACCCTTAAAGACAGATACAGGGATATAGAGGGAAAAAAATAAACTGACACAGGGAGCATCAGAAAAAGACAGGAAGACCTATCATCTGTCACAGTGGCTGCGATAAAGAAAGGCTTCACAAAGCCAAGACTTTAAATTACGCTGCCATCGTCTCTTTTTTTTTCTCCCTGACATCACACTCTGATCCCACTTCATAATAAAATCATAAACAGCATCAAAACCCTTAGGAAATCAAACACATAGACCTAAAGCTTGAATCCTGGTCCTTCTGTGGCACCGGTCAAGACGATATAATGGAGTAAACACTAGTGATGTGTTTGAACCTCTGGGTTTCAAGAACTGAACCCCATTCAACACCAGCTACTCGGATTCAGAAGGGACCTAGAAGAGCACATGAGTGAAAATGAGTATGTAATGATTTATCATTTGAAAAGAGTCTAAGAATATGAAAACAAATAACCAAGCTGTGTCCGTAGAGAGAGAGAAGGATCGGGTCCAATTTTCAGAGATGAATAGGCGAGCCATGCCATAAGAAAGGTGAGCTTTGGATCATTATGCACAGCCTACAAGCCTATTCATCATCGTTGACCCTGGGTTCTCCAAAATTAATTCAGCCAATCATTGTAATGCATAGCCCATGTTAGAGGGATCCTTACATTGATATCCATAATGATATGAGATCATCAGCATAACCACATCTCATTATTAATATCAATATTCTAAATGCGAGGCGTCACGGTGGTGCATTGGGTAGTGTTGTTGCAGCACAGCTACAAGGTCCCTGGTTTGATCTTGAGCTCAGGTTACTGTCTGTCTGGAGACTTACAGGTTCTCTCTGTGTCCACATGGGTTACCTGCAGGTTACCTGATTTCTTTCTGGCTCAAAAGAGTATGCTGTTCCAGGTTTGATGGTATGGTATGGTATGGTATGGTATGTAATATCCTGTTTAACAGTCCTGTTTAATTGTTTTAATGGTCCTGTTTAACTGTTAAATAGTCCATTTTTAAAAATGTATTATTTGTACAAATAGCTTGAAAAATATACAGAAAATGATAAATAATAGTTTTAGTTTCATTCAAATTGAAACTATATCCTCAATACCCTCACTGGCTGAAAAGGCTTGTATGGAAAACTCATGCCTCCCTGTCAGTCATATCATAGATATTTCTCAGCTCTCCTTCACTCCATCTCAATCTTTTCAGAGAGAAAAAAAATATGGCTGAAATCAGCAAGCACACAGCACAGCCACATAATTCTCTTGTGAGTAAAAAAATGTTGTGATTTTAAAGAAAAAATCTTAATGACGAGAAAACACAATAACAACACAACAAACACTGGCAGAAAATTTCCATGATGGAATATTTCTATATGAAAGGGATTGGAATGGAAATGGAATGAATTAGGTTGTGCCTGGACTGGAACCTAACCTATGGTCATTAACCATGACCATAAATGTGAAAATATTAGAGTATGAATTTAATTTGAATCAGTAGACCATGATTCATTTGTAAGCTTCTCTGTGTATTGTTTGGTGTTCCACAAGGCTCTGTTCTAATACCAATGCTTTTTATTCTCTTATATTCACTGCCTCTGCTTACACTTGTTCATAAGTACATTATTAGTGTCCAGTGCTATTCTGGTGACACATGACTAAACACAAAGTGCAGCTATGAATTAAATAGCTAATTTTTTTTTTTTTGCTCTTTGTGTTTATTGTGTTATGACTTGGCTTTCAGGCAGCTGATTGGTCTGTTGATTAGAAAGCTATGATAATAAGCAAAAGCTTGTCAAGCCTTATGATAAAGGTACTGCTGGATTTGCAAACAGTTGCTTGTGAAATTGGCACATCGAGAAAATATGATGAATTTGAGAGTGTGCTGAAATCCTGACGACATCCAGAAAGAGTGCTGAAGTAAAAAGAAAAAGAAAGAAAGAAAGAAAGAAATATTCGTCATTGGAAAACAAGTGGAAAAGCCCACACTGATGCTATGACATTTTCCCTGGTCAAGTCTATTATACCCATTACAACAGCTGAAAATTAGGGTTTTAACCAACTTCTAAAAATAGCGGATCCTTGTCAAGGCTTACCAAGTCACTGAAATTTTTCTAACACCTCCATTTCTTAGCTGTACCCAGAACAAAAATTTTAAATACTTACTCACTTTTACATTTTTTTTGCCCTTTTAATTCCTGAAACTTGAAACGTAAACAGTTCTGTTTAACATTGAAAAATACGGAATCCATGTGTGCATTCATTTTAGAAATAATTATTTACATTTTGTTGGGAACTTCCTTGTAGAGCTGTATTTTCGTAGCTTAGGGTTGAGGAGAGGGGGCAGTGATTAGGGTTAAGGAGTAAAAAAGAATTTATATGTTAGATAGGGAAAATTTGAAAAATCTCACATAATCACAAGGAATCTTTCTTCTAGCAAGTGCTAATTTGTCAAAACAAAAAGGTAAAAGAAATCGATCTACAAACTATATGCCATTGTAAGCGGCGATGCAGAGACATGCACTTGAACCACTGTGAGTAAAACTGTTGAGGATTAGCTACTCTGTCCTGACAGTGCACCATTGATCCCCCATGTTAGTGTGACAGATCAGCAAGAAGCGTCTCTCTGGCCCAACACGGGTCACTGCGCTACATTGATGGGGTCACTGGAGGCCCTCATAAAAGATTAGAACCTGACAACTCTCCAACATCATGCCCTGCCAGTACAAAAAAACAAACACGACTCACGATTCCGCTTTCAGATGAACAGAGTGAGAGGGGGAAAAATAAAGCTGTTTCATCTCTAACTGAAACTGCCAAGCCTGCGCTACATTATCACCAAAATGTGTTGGTAATGAAAGGGAAAAAAGACCTTTATTGAGTTACAGAAAACTAAGCGGTCGCTAATGCTTAAATCTTATTTTCTTAGAGGAACATTGTTTGCCTTTTTCAGAGACGCTTCTCAATTGAGCACTGCGGTGCGTAAAACGACACTGCATTATCTTCTGGGTGAGAACAAAAGGCTCAAAAAAACAGTAGAGGCTTTCTGCAGGGAGGAAAGCAATCGGAATGATTTCTCTTTAAGCCAATTTGCCACACTAGTTTTACCTGGTGAGTAGAAATGTGGGGCTAAAGTGCTTAAAGGAAACTAAGAGCATTCTGAGCCATAGGGTGTAGAAGAGCTAATTACCCTTAAAGAGGATAAGAAATGAGAGAGAGAGAGAGAGAGAGTATATGAAAAATCAGGTCTTTAACATTATCTCAGACTAACACAGGTAGAGCATGACACACACACACACACGTGCAAACATGCACATACAAGACCAAAAAACAAAACTAAACACGTTCTTCACATCCCTTTACTTTAAAGAGTGCATCTGCTTGGTTTCACACTTGTATTTGACCTGCATTCCATTTGTAGAAAGAGAGAGAGAGAGAGAGAGAGAAATACACATTTGCAGCCAAGAAACTCCTTTTCTCTCTCCTGGCTGAGCTGCTGACAGAATGGGGACACTTTAATTTGATGTATGGTGATAAAAACCTGCATCCTCAGCAGTGGAAAAAAAAAAAGTTAGAGGAAAAAAATTGAAAATGCTTTCTTATACAATGCCCTAATTATCCCATAAGATGTAACAAAAATAAAAGAAAATCCACGCAATTATCCTCGAGGTGTTCAGCAAAGGTCACAGAGTACGGCGGAATAGGTAACCTACGAGACGAGAGGAATCCAGGCTCATATTCAAGTTCCTCATCCCATTTAGAGCCATGTGTCTGAACGGACATTTTGCAGACACCCAAACAAATGAGGGTGGAAACTGGAGAGGGGGAAAAGGTGAGAGATATACAGGTAGAAAAGCAGACTCTGGAGCAAACACTGGTTGTGTGTGTGTCTGTGTGTGTGGGTGGGTTTGGGGGGTTGGGTGTGTGTGTGTATGTGTGTGCTTGTGTCCATGAGTCCCCAAGTGATAAATGGTGTCTGAGGCCAAACTGACTGCATCCTTTCAGTGTCTTGTGTCGCTGCTGCTTTACGCTGCTCAGTAATTTATTTCCAGCTCCTTGGCCCTTTAATGAAGGGTCCAGTAGCAGCACATTGATCAGGCAGAACCCAACCCTCGCCCGCACACACACACACACACTCCATTTAACGTCATCATTTAATCTGCGATCCCGCCAACCTGTTCCTCACACTTTCATGCTTAGATCTATGACCTTTTGGAGGGGAAAAAAACGCAATCAATAATCAGCTTTACTGCTTCTGTGTCTAATTAAAACAAGCGGCGTGTGACTCAAAGGGCAGCAGTGATGCACAGGACCCACTATATTGCTCACAGCAGCTTCAGGCAAACTGCACTGGACTTTATGCAGTAACTCAGTGGATAAGCTGATGTTTATAGATGTAGTACGGATTTTATGTCATTGCCTTCCAAGAAATGTGCTACAAAAGCAAGTCACGCATGTCATTTCCTTCAAATCATACGCACGACGAAAAAAAAAAGACTGCATACATCACCGCAGAGTTGAGTTACGCACGAACCCGTACTGAAATTACACACATCAGTATTCAGACCTACGGAATTAAGTGCTATGCATAGAGTTGTACGAGATGTGAGGGTGGATGTAAGGGTTTGCCTAAATGCGAGACATGTCTAAGTTATGTGTAATACTGAGCGTCGTTTTAAGCCCATTTTCCTTGCATGATATTGGCTTGAGCAAAGAGCAGTCTGCTGTTTGATATAAACATAAAATCAGACTAAAATGTATATTCTGAGCTGAAAATAAACCCAAAAACTATGGAATATTATTTGAGGATAATATTCATTAAATACATAAATATGCCACATTAATTAATAGAAGTGTATATTTATCGTAAATATAATTATCCCTTTAAAATCCACAAAAAAGGAGAGCATATTAATCAGAGCTTAGCTAAAGAATCAGAGCTTAGCTAAAGAATCTAATTGCTTATGTATAAAATTATGAACTAGAAGTAAAGTGAGCAGTAATTATAGCAGATGAATGCTTGGTAAGTTTATATTTTAAACTTTAAAGTGAAAAGCACAATCAAATGGCCTACATCCAAAGAGCCTAAGTGTAAGTTAATTGTTTCTTTATACAGATCTATTAATTCTGAAATAATACGTACTATGATATTGTAAATAATTCAGAAATAACATTGCTAAGTGATGGTGACTGCAGCAATCTTTAACTATTTTCATTGTCTGGTTAAATCTATCCATAAATGTTCTTAAAGGAAGTTACCAGAATGTCAAATGTCACCTCAAGCTTAAATATGACAGAAATGCAATAAAGAAGAAAACTGGTTTGGATTGGACTGTGCCTACATTACAAACTACTGACAGGTAATAAGCTGCATTATCTGAATGAGGGGCTTAAATTTATCTACCGATCGATTTAGCTATATGTTTAACCCATCACTGAATCCGTGTAAATAAAGCATTCCCATGTGTTTAAGCTTAAAATATCCCTTACTGCATATAATTATTTAATTTCTTTCTTTCTTTCTTTCTTTCTTTCTTTCTTTCTTCTTTCTTTCTCTTCGTTGTTAGATTAATTGATTTGTTGGTTGGTTTGTTTTATAAGCATCCACTAGAATTTGTGTTGAATGCATAAATACACTATGATCAATGTTCAATCTGTTAAACAAACAAACAAACAAACAAACAAAGAGGGTTTATTTGTTGGGTTCATATAATTGAAGAACTACTGTCTCCAGTGGATACCAAATATCTAGCTATAAACAAACAAACAAACAAACAAAAAACAAACACACAAAAAATGAATGAATAAAATGCTATAGGAAATATTTTGACCTGAAACTTTGCTTTAATTTATTCTTCCCTATTTCTAAAAAAAGACACCCTGCTGTGCTTCTTCAAGCACGACATTTCTTGAAAAAGTTCTTCTGTGCAGGTTTGTGCAGATTGAGGTCTAACGCCTCTCCAGCTTTTCACGCTGAAAAGTTGAATCATATTGTGCAGAGCTTGCTCTACCTAATAGTGGTAAGCAGCATAAGTAGCTGCTTAGCACCGCCAGAGAATGTCTAATAATTCCTGGCCTATGACCATAAATGAAAGGAACTGAGTGGTTTATTACACATTTCATCATGGCTATGTCCTAAACCCATACTACCTGCTGCTAAATGCCCAGCACAATGCCACACCACATGTGAAGTACTGTTATACGTATACTATTAATACACACAGTGTTTGATACTTATAGCATCTCATAACTGGGACCCAGTTAACCACATAATACTGAAACCACTTTCATTTCATAATTGTTCATTATGCTGTATGCCGACTTATGGAAATATGAATAAAAAAAAGTCATGTCTGGCAATGTTTTATTGCAGAGAGCAACACTGTACAATTGTACAGCTAAGAGATATGCATTGGAACTAAAAAATCTCCAGAGTGGGTGGTTTCTACTCTCTTGAGGGCTGGAGCAACTTATGATGAAATATGAAGGTCACTGAAAAATGAGAAATAATGCTTTAATAAACATATTCATATCTCACTATATTTTATCTGCAACACAAAGATATGCACCATAACAGAAAGAAGCAACATTTAACAGCAGAGGAAAAGTACTTTGTTACTTGATTGCCTGATGCTTAACGACGTTTTTCTTCTCTCCTTAACTACATGTTAATCCACAATTTGTTTATTAACTCTTACAGATATTGGAATATTAAATGATAAAAATTAGTCAAATATTAAGATGCAGTGTTATTGAATATCATGACAATGACTGTATTATACGTTGCTGTCCTTTGTCTGCTCGCTGATCAGGGTCACTACAGCAGATTATCCGATCCACATATTTGATTGTGGCACAGGTTTCATGCTGGATGCCCTTCCTAACACAACCCTCCTGTTTTATCCGGGCTTGGGACTGGCACTGAGATTTAACCCCTCAGTAGGCCATGATGATGAGAGTGCAGGATCCTGCTGCTGGACCACCAGGGAGTTAACTTCCCAGTATTATATAGTGAGCCTGAATTCTTCAGAACCTTAGCTCCAGACACTGCTCACTCTCTTCCAACATGGATAGAAACGGGAATTCCAGTTTTGCGGTATATGCTTCCATCAAATGTAGCACTGAGTTAGATGACATGTATGCAATAAAAGCTACAAATTGGCTCGTCTAAGGCTTTTTCATGAAAAACGCAACAGGGTGAATTTTCGAGCATTCAGGAAGCAGGTTTGAAGGGCTTTACTTGTTTACAATTCTATTTAAGAAAAATAAGATTAATCTACATCACTGCCAAAAGAAAGAGAAGGAGGATGTGTGACTATTACTGGGGAATTTCATTGTGTATACAGACGTAAACCTGAAGATTATCAACAGTCAGAATCCTCGCTGTAGGCCCCGGCTTTCAGCTCCTCAGAGAGCATCTGCATTATTAACGAGGCCAGTGATAACCACAGATGTTTCCACGTCTGTGCTCTATTTCAGCACTATTTGAAAGCAGCTCCTTCTGTTCTTCTTGAATCACCTTTCTCAATTCCGCAACCATGGATTTCTACACACTTGCCCCCCAAAAAACAATAAATTATTCATTATCAGTGTTACAGTGTTATCTGATTTATTTATTTATTTTTTTTTTACCTTTTTTAGAGCAGCACAAATAGAGGACAAGATATATGCTGTAATAAATAAAATCATAGTTCACATGCTCGGAAGCAGCTCTCATAACAAAATCTATTACCATAAGAAGGAGAAGAAAAAGCATGGAGTCAGAAGAGCGTAAAAATACAACATTGCAGCATTTGTTATCCATTTTGAGGCACTTTTACATTTATTTCCCATGTAAATGCTGGTAACACGGCCCTCAGAGAAAGCCGAGGTTGAATCATGTACTCTCTACTAAGGAGCTGTGCTTTATTAAAGCAAACAGCTCCTTGCTCATCGCTCTTTCCTCGTATAATGATGCCAGACAACTGTGGGAAATGCAGGAGAGGGCTGAATTGCCTAAAGTGCCTGCAAGAGTTTTCAGCTTGTTACAATGGAACAAATTACATTTCAGGCTATTAGGAAGGAAAGGTAAGATGCCCAAACATCGTGTACATTCTTCCGGACGTAAATTCGGCGCATGTTACATCTGATATTATCCTAAGAAAGATCTACAATGAAGTAAAACGCTGCGGTGATTATTTTAAATTCACATTACAAGAGGATGATGAATTAGACCCGTTTAACGATTAGTCAGAGCTGGATGTGGAGGAGTAGCTCTCGATGACACGTTATTAAGTTGTAATGAAGTCTCTTGAAGTGGCGTGTCAAGCAGCTCCAGGCTGAGGTCTTTTCCACCAGCATCATGGGGGGCTGCCAAAGAGAAAAGCCCTCTGAGAGCTAATCATGTCAGGCAAAATGAGGTTTAACCGCAGTGCCACAACTCTCCTACAAACCCTCTGCCGCAGCCTCTCTGCTATTCTGTTGCTAATGATATCTGAGTTGCGCCTGATTTGCAAGTGATTTATGATGTTTGAGAACAAAACTGCATCAGGCACGACGCTTGAGCACACGTCAGCTTCTCTGAGGAGAACGACTGGGCCCTGACACCACACTGAGGAACACTGGCATAGCGTGTAAGTTAATCTCTCCTCTTGACCTCTATTTCTTCTCTAGCGGGCTTCTTATTTTTTCTCACACGTCATCGTGTGGCTATCAGGAAACATGGCTGAGACCACAGTGTAACCTCACACAATCCCATCTCCTTTCAGCATGGATTATTTGACATGACCACTGAAGCATTTTTTTTTTTTTTTTAAATATTTATATGCAACATGATTGGTCCCTGTGTAAAAAAATAGCTTTGACCTGAAACTATAACATTGTGTGTTATGAGTAAGACAGCCAAATTGTTATATCATAGCATTTTCTGGTTTGCATGAGGATCTATAAATTTCAGCCGAAAAAATATACTGTATGCTTTTTATGGAAATGCTGATGGATAACACCGGCTGATTTTATTTCTAATTTCAAGCTTGTTAATCCGGTCACAATTTATTGCGAACTACCCTTAAACTGAGCGCAAGCATAAGCAGGGTTCATACAGACGCTTCAAAATGAAATTCCAGCACATCCAAGGACTTTTCAAGCACTGTTTAGTTTTTCAAGGACTATACAAAAGCTGCTGTTCAACATCAGACATATTCTTTATTTCCACTTTTTAAATTCCAAAACAACAACAACAACAAAAAAATTAAACAATAGCTTTTAAAATGGGCACGACGCACATTTGTCGTGTCTTCAAAAAAAAAGAAGAAGCAATTTTTATATGCTGCCTTTTCCAGCCATGCTAGATTAAATTTGCATTTCCCAGGCACGGCTTCGTCTTCACCATAACGTCAGCATACTCCAGGCGAGTTACAGGATCTGCCTCTGTGAAAATGAGTGAGCGAATAGCAGAAGGATGGCGAGAGGCTGCAGCGTGTCATATTTTGAGTAAAAGGATTGTATTCACACTCTATCCAAGTTGTTTAGCGGTTTCATATGTGTTGACTTTTTATAATTCAAGCACTTTTAAGCACCACTTGATAAAAAATCTAGCTATTTTCAAGTTTTTCCAGTACTTAGCCAATTTCAGGCATTTCAAGCACCTTGTATGAATCCTGTTTAGGCAGGAAAAATAGCAAAGTTTCAGTATTTGTACCAGAGCTGTCCTGACAGAACTAGCTAGTTAGTAGCTGTTTATTTCTGTTGCTGGATTTTAGGAGAGTCAGAGTATCTTCAAAGCTACTAGTTAATTTCTAAATAAGAATTTCTAGATGTTGCCATTTTGTAAACTGGCCTTTAAACAAGAAATCTAGCTAGCTATGTAATTTAGCTAGCTAATGCAAAGAATTTCAGAAACACACAAAATTGTAAGCTAGGTAACTTAGCTAGCTTAAAATTTCCTGTCTGCGGGTTTGCCTGCATGTTTGTTTATCTTCTTTGTTTTATTGGTTAGGAACCCACCATAAATTCACATTTACTAACTGCTAAATTTAAACGTTTCTACGAATATCTAACCATGTCTCTTTTCAACTCAAAATGGTGGTATTATTCTACATTTTCAAAAATTCATTTATTAGCATTAGATCTCATAATAAGCACTTCTGTGGTTTGCGTGAGAACCTAAAGCAATAAACACGCAGATCTAATCATAAAAACACACATATCATACGCTTCCAGCAGTGTGCAATATCATAAACACCACTTTCAAGGAGCGCTTCATTTACTGTGCTTTGAAATTGATATATCTTAATCCTGTTAAAACTTTCCAGCTCTTGTAGCCTCCCAGGCTGTTATGGTAGTGCACTAAATCAGTTTGCTCTAATGTATCTCTTAAACAAAGAAATAAAGGAGCATTATTCCAAGGTCATTTCACCATTAAAAACCATGAAATCATTTTCCTTAATTGGCTGCGGAAAAAAAATGTGTACATTGAATAAAAACCTAAGACCTTTTTGCCAGGATAAAAATGAATGTCATTCAGTGAAGGGTTTTTATCTCACCTGTTTGGTGCTGAATGAAATGAATGAATGAAAGAAAGTGCAGTAAAGGAGATCTTCCAGGGGGGAAAAAAACATCCACCTTCAATGACTTGCAGGTCATTCTTTCTAATTAATACATGATCTTCAATAGTGTCCATGATTTAATTTAGAATGAAATTCAGAGTTGGCTTTTTCTGTTTAATTTTTACTCACAATGCCATTCAGTAGGCTTACCTGCTGTAGGAATTACTCTTATTCTCTATGTAAAGAGAGTGATGCAGCAGTGCTTTAGTCCTTTTTAGTCTGCTCAGCTCTCTCATCTCTTTTTTTGTATGCTCTGCCTTTCAGCTTCCAAAGTTTCTGGGCAAATGGTCACTATTATTTCTAAGGTCTTAGGTAGCCTGTTTTTTTTCATGAAATTTAGTTCTCTGCATTACTGAGTAAAATGTTACTTTTCCAGAGAAAAGAAAAAACAGGACAAAACAAGTACTGTATGTGAGTAAGAAAAAAATCAACATATATGTTTAGAAGTGCAGCAAACAAAGAATTGTGGTGCTCAGTTAAACTTAATTGTAGCATAAATGAAACCTGAGACTACAGTTTTTAACAGACAGCCTAGGTGGCCAGCCTAGATGAGGCATTTCTAGTCACTGACTGACTGACTGAGTCCCAATATTGAGTCTAGCTACCTGCATTTCAATCTTGCTTCCATATGCTAGCAAGCAGTTTGTGAGACGAAAGATATTCTGCTCTATACCTGCACCTCCACATTATCTCGAAATAGGTGCAGAGAAAGAGCTTAAAGTTGTGTTAGGTTGTGTGTCCGGACAGATAGATAGATAGATAGATAGATAGATAGATAGATAGATAGATAGATAGATAGATAGATAGATAGATGCCACTGTTGGGCCCTTGAGCAAGGCCCCCAACCGCCGACACCAGGGGTGCTATATCATGGCCGACCCTGTGCTCTGACCCCAACCCTTCAAGGATGGGATACGTGCAGAAAGAATTCCACTGTGCAGTAGCACAGTTATGGATTTAACCAAATTTACATCTCAGTACACATGTGCAAACTAAACGCCAACTCTATTTATCTGAAGAATTATGTTGTTTACTTATATTAAGGCCTTTTCTGTGCTTAGCAAAAATATTTCTCAAGGACTTTAATAAGAAGGATAAACATCTTTTAGACCCTGAATACAGGACTACCTCAGTGTTGTTGAAATGCTGTTGACACTCGGGTGGCAAATGCTGTGCAGCCGACGGCGGTCTGGCAAAACTAGACTTGTCTAGATGTATTTATTTATTTATTTTTGAGATTTTTTTTCTGTGTTTGTAGGACTTTTGCACATGTGTATGTATGTGTAATAAAAGCAAAAATAAATTTGCAAACAAAAAAAAAAAAAAAGGGAAAAAAAGGAATATTCCATAATATAGAACCATGAAGAACAGGTTTATAAAATTGTAACAGGAAACCCGCTTACCATTAGCACTTATTAATTGTCTAGAATTGTACATGATATGTTTTTCCTACTGAATTCCAGCAACATGTCAGGATAATAAGAAAACAAAATCTGTAACCCAGTACCAAAATCCGTCTTAATTACTGAGTGGTATTTCTAATATGAATTCAGAAAAAAAATGAATAAAACTAATTATTTGCAGACTGACCCCTAGTTTGGGAACTCCTCTGTTCGCATCACATCCAAAGCCACCTTTGTGCATGCCATCTTGTAGACTGCTAAGCAACCAAACCTCATACAGCTGACTGGCCGAGTCTCCACTACTCCAGGTCTACGTTGCACTTCTCATTACTATGATGTTTAACATGGTGAGTTAGAAAGGAAACGCTTGTATCTTTTCTTTTTTAGAAGCATTATTCTTTCTATTTTCACCAAGATCACTAATATATCAATACAAATATACTTCATGTGTTTCAGGTTGGACGTTTCATCCAAGGTTGTGTTCCTTCCAAGTTTCCAACAAACGGAAAAAGCAGGTTTTTTTTTTTTTCTTGGTGAAAGGCAGAAAAACTGGGACACCGCTGATTATTTCCGGCTCTGGTCTGCGCTCAGCATTAGAGCATTAAGAGTTCTCAGAGAGTGTGGAGTGTTCCGGGTGGGAGATTGAGTGCGGGTTTATGCAGGTCTTCAGATCTAAAGCCTTTAAACAGGTGGAAGCAGCCAGTAGCTGCTCGGAAATTGAGCATGAGGAAAAATGCTCCAGTTTTCTAAAGTGCCAAATGGTGCAATGTCAACTGCAGGGGATGGATTCAGCCTCGTGCCATATGCTCTGCATAAAGAAGCGGCGCACAAACGACGACAGCTGGTCACTTGAAAACAGAGATTTTCATTTCATTTCTCCAAGTCTACAGATCTGTCTAATTTGATTATCAGTACACATGCACAGTATAGTGTGGTACTATTTGTGAGAAGACAGGCAAACACTCACACACTTACAGTTCATCATTTTTCAGAAAGAAGTAGCAGGTAGCATTGTCCTCATTGACAGCTCTGCCTTTGCAAATGGCCCGCAAAGCTTTCTGGGTGAAAAACAGCCTGACAGAGTTGCTCCCTGAATGCTGTGTCCCACTACAGTGCCATTTGACTGTCTATCAATCGCTGCTACAGCCAATTTAGTGGACCTGAACCTCTTACAATAACAAGCACTACCACAGAATCTCAAAAATGTGTACGACATCAGAAAGGCTGAAAAAAGGGCTTTTGGAGTGAGTGAACGGCAAAGCTTTTTTTCTTTCTTTTTTTTGCCTTCAGGTTCCTCAGAGCGTGATGTTTTATTCAGAATGTAGTGGCACAAGCTACAGTAAGGGCAGAACCATTCTGAATATCAGAGGGTACATTCCAGTCTGATGATTCCAGATAATTCCAGGGTGAAACAAATATTTGTAAAATATTGAATGTGCACATTCAGTCACGGATCAGGCGTCTGTGAATCCGGAGCCTATCCTGGAAACACTGGCAAATAGGGTGGGAATCCAGCCTGGGTGGGAGAGCAGCGAATTGGAATATTTGTAAAATATTTGATCTAAAATACCAATGTTGCTAAATAAATAAACTAGCTTAGTGTGACAAGCAACCATAATCAGTATATGGAACACTTCAATTGTATTGTTCGTAATATTAAGATACTGATATTTAGATATTATAATGTTTTTGTGTTTATTATAATGCTTCTGTGTCAAAGAACGGTGTGTGTGTGTGTGTGTATTGTGCTTTTGTGTCAAAGAACTGTGTGTGTTGTGTTTTTGTGTCACAGTACTGTGTGTGTGTGTGTGTAGTGTTTTTGTATCACAGAATGGTGTGTGTGTGTAGTGTGTTTGTGTTACAGATGTGTGTGTGTAGTGTGTTTGTGTTACAGAAGTGTGTGTGTGGTGTGTTTGTGTTACAGAAGTGTGTGTGTGGTGTGTTTGTGTTACAGAAGTGTGTGTAGTGTTTTTCCATCACAGATGTGTGTGTGTGTGTGTGTGTGTGTAGTTTGTGTTACAGATGTGTGTGTGTAGTGTGTTTGTGTTACAGATGTGTGTGTGTAGTTTTTTTTGTCACAGAACTGTGTGTGTAGTGTGTTTGTGTCACAGAACTGTGTGTGTAGTGTGTTTGTGTTACAGATGTGTGTGTGTAGTGTGTTTGTGTTACAGATGTGTGTGTGTAGTGTGTTTGTGTTACAGATGTGTGTGTGTAGTGTGTTTGTGTCACAGAAGTGTGTGTGTAGTGTGTTTGTGTCACAGAACTGTGTGTAGTGTGTTTGTGTCACAGAACCGTGTGTATAGTGTGTTTGTGTCACAGATGTGTGTGTGTAGTGTGTTTTTGTTACAGAACTGTGTGTGTAGTGTGTTTTTGTTACAGAACTGTGTGTGTAGTGTGTTTTTGTTACAGAACTGTGTGTGTAGTGTGTTTGTGTTACAGAACTGTGTGTGTAGTGTGTTTGTGTCACAGAACTGTGTGTGTAGTGTGTTTGTGTTACAGATGTGTGTGTGTAGTGTGTTTTTGTTACAGAACTGTGTGTGTAGTGTGTTTGTGTTACAGAACTGTGTGTGTAGTGTGTTTGTGTTACAGAACTGTGTGTGTAGTGTGTTTGTGTCACAGAACTGTGTGTGTAGTGTGTTTGTGTTACAGATGTGTGTGTGTAGTGTGTTTGTGTTACAGAACTGTGTGTGTAGTGTGTTTGTGTTACAGATGTGTGTGTGTAGTGTTTTTGTGTTACAGATGTGTGTGTGTAGTGTGTTTGTGTTACAGAACTGTGTGTGTAGTGTGTTTGTGTTACAGAACTGTGTGTGTAGTGTGTTTGTGTCACAGAACTGTGTGTGTAGTGTGTTTGTGTTACAGATGTGTGTGTGTAGTGTGTTTGTGTTACAGAAGTGTGTGTGTAGTGTGTTTGTGTTACAGAAGTGTGTGTGTAGTGTTTTTGTGTCACAGAAGTGTGTGTGTAGTGTTTGTGTTACAGAAGTGTGTGTGTGTTTGTATCACAGATGTGTGTGTGTGTAGTGTTTTTCTGTTACAGAACTGTGTGTAGTGTGTTTGTGTCACAGAACTGTGTGTAGTGTGTTTGTGTCACAGAAGTGTGTGTGTAGTGTGTTTGTGTTACAGAAGTGTGTGTGTAGTGTTTTTGTGTCACAGAAGTGTGTGTAGTGTTTTTGTGTTACAGAAGTGTGTGTGTAGTGTGTTTGTGTTACAGAAGTGTGTGTGTAGTGTTTTTGTGTCACAGAAGTGTGTGTAGTGTTTTTGTGTTACAGAAGTGTGTGTGTAGTGTGTTTGTGTGGTGTGTTTTACAGAAGTGTGTGTGTAGTGTGTTTGTGTGGTGTGTTTGTGTTACAGAAGTGTGTGTGTAGTGTTTTTGTGTCACAGAAGTGTGTGTGTAGTGTTTTTGTGTCACAGAAGTGTGTGTGTAGTGTGTTTGTGTCACAGAAGTGTGTGTGTAGTGTGTTTGTTTTACAGAAGTGTGTGTGTAGTGTTTGTGTTACAGAAATGTGTGTGTAGTGTTTGTGTTACAGAAATGTGTGTGTAGTGTTTGTGTTACAGATGTGTGTGTGTAGTGTTTTTCTGTTACAGAACTATGTGCAGTGTGTTTGTGTTACAGAAGTGTGTGTGTAGTGTTTGTGTTACAGATGTGTGTGTGTGTGTGTGTGTAGTGTTTTTCTGTTACAGAACTGTGTGCAGTGTGTTTGTGTTACAGATGTGTGTGTGTGTGTGTGTGTAGTGTTTTTCTGTTACAGAACTGTGTGCAGTGTGTTTGTGTTACAGATGTGTGTGTGTGTGTGTGTGTGTAGTGTTTTTCTGTTACAGAACTGTGTGCAGTGTGTTTGTGTTACAGATGTGTGTGTGTGTGTGTGTAGTGTTTTTCTGTTACAGAACTGTGTGCAGTGTGTTTGTGTTACAGATGTGTGTGTGTGTGTGTGTGTGTGTAGTGTTTTTCTGTTACAGAACTGTGTGCAGTGTGTTTGTGTTACAGATGTGTGTGTGTGTGTGTAGTGTTTTTCTGTTACAGAACTGTGTGCAGTGTGTTTGTGTTACAGATGTGTGTGTGTGTGTGTGTGTGTAGTGTTTTTCTGTTACAGAACTGTGTGCAGTGTGTTTGTGTTACAGATGTGTGTGTGTGTGTGTAGTGTTTTTCTGTTACAGAACTGTGTGCAGTGTGTTTGTGTTACAGATGTGTGTGTGTGTAGTGTTTTTCTGTTACAGAACTGTGTGCAGTGTGTTTGTGTTACAGATGTGTGTGTGTGTGTGTAGTGTTTTTCTGTTACAGAACTGTGTGCAGTGTGTTTGTGTTACAGATGTGTGTGTGTGTGTGTGTAGTGTTTTTCTGTTACAGAACTGTGTGCAGTGTGTTTGTGTTACAGATGTGTGTGTGTGTGTGTGTGTGTGTAGTGTTTTTCTGTTACAGAACTGTGTGCAGTGTGTTTGTGTTACAGATGTGTGTGTGTGTGTGTAGTGTTTTTCTGTTACAGAACTGTGTGCAGTGTGTTTGTGTTACAGATGTGTGTGTGTGTGTGTGTGTAGTGTTTTTCTGTTACAGAACTGTGTGCAGTGTGTTTGTGTTACAGATGTGTGTGTGTGTGTGTGTGTAGTGTTTTTCTGTTACAGAACTGTGTGCAGTGTGTTTGTGTTACAGATGTGTGTGTGTGTAGTGTTTTTCTGTTACAGAACTGTGTGCAGTGTGTTTGTGTTACAGATGTGTGTGTGTGTGTGTAGTGTTTTTCTGTTACAGAACTGTGTGCAGTGTGTTTGTGTTACAGATGTGTGTGTGTGTAGTGTTTTTCTGTTACAGAACTGTGTGCAGTGTGTTTGTGTTACAGATGTGTGTGTGTGTGTGTAGTGTTTTTCTGTTACAGAACTGTGTGCAGTGTGTTTGTGTTAAAGATGTGTGTGTCTGTGTGTGTGTAGTGTTTTTCTGTTACAGAACTGTGTGCAGTGTGTTTGTGTTACAGATGTGTGTGTCTGTGTGTGTGTAGTGTTTTTCTGTTACAGAACTGTGTGCAGTGTGTTTGTGTTACAGATGTGTGTGTCTGTGTGTGTGTAGTGTTTTTCTGTTACAGAACTGTGTGCAGTGTGTTTGTGTTACAGATGTGTGTGTCTGTGTGTGTGTAGTGTTTTTCTGTTACAGAACTGTGTGCAGTGTGTTTGTGTTACAGATGTGTGTGTCTGTGTGTGTGTAGTGTTTTTCTGTTACAGAACTGTGTGCAGTGTGTTTGTGTTACAGATGTGTGTGTGTGTGTGTGTAGTGTTTTTCTGTTACAGAACTGTGTGCAGTGTGTTTGTGTTACAGATGTGTGTGTGTGTGTGTGTGTGTGTGTGTGTAGTGTTTTTCTGTTACAGAACTGTGTGCAGTGTGTTTGTGTGACAAAACGGTGTAACTTTTGGTAACAACTTTTCTCTTCAGCATATTTAGCCAACAGAGCACACAGACGTGGAAATAAAAAATGTAAATCCTGAATGCAGTGTGTGTGTGTGTGTGTGTACTAGTTTCTGATTTTGGACCTAGTGATATAATGCATTGTTCAGCACTAATAGTTTCATTGTTTAACTCTTGATAGATTTTAATTTTTAAATAGAAAGATTTGGGTTTTGATAGATTTTAGAATACCAGGCCCATCCATCACTGTACTTACCCCAGATCACACTCTGACCCTCGGGCTTTGTCCTGATGGATCCAACACTCTCTACCACCAGCACGACTACTTCTCTGCACTTTCATTTGTCTTTCATTGTGACAGATCAACAACTGCTTCTCGTCTCAGACTTTAGAATTCCACCTCAATTTATCTACAAGGCTTTCCTGATTCGAAGAAGAAACGGTACGAAGTGAAACAAAGACGGGAGGGCCGCCGAGAAGCAGCACCTGATAAATGTCATTCCAGAAGAGCCTTCAAGTTCATATAGCAGCTGAGTCTTCACCAGGCACAAACACATCCCTCACATCTCATTTCTTACATTAAGACGCTGAGAGAAATGTCAGGCCAGATAACGGCCGTCTCCGCTCAGCCCCTGACATTAAAGGACAGCGAGTGTGCAGACACGTGTGTGCGCTGTGTATATTGCTTTTCGGGGGAGTGATTCTGAATAGCTCAGTCTTGGCTGCATGTGTTGCTGGTGCATGTCCTTTCGGTAATAATGGGTGAATTAAAAGTGGCACAGGTTGCCTGGGAGTTTAATAAAGCAGACAGATATGAAAATGATAAGCTGTGATAATGGTGGGTTTACTCGTGAGCACAAGACAGCAAGGTGCACAATTTTAAGGCTTTGAAGTTTTAGATTAGTATTTAACTAGTGTTCTGGGTTTTTTTTTAATATATTTCATATATCCTCTGTTCTAATTTTCTGTAATAACTTAGAAGTAGCAGAATGATAATAAAATTAGTGATAATAAGAGCACTCCTTTCTCCCCCCCCCCATCTCTCTCTCCCTCTTTCCCTCTACCCGTTCACAACGATGCTTTTTACCTCACCACCATTTGATACATCAATACATTACCTCTGTAGCGATATAAAGACTTCAAATGCATTCTTGGCTTCTTGGTGTAAAAAGGAAAAAAAAAAACCTGACTGAATACACCCATGCCAGCTTAAGAGCTGAGGCTTTATGTGAAATGGAAATGGAAAAGTATTGATAAGAACATTAATTGCCGCCCAGGGCAAGAGGCCAATGTGAAATTAGCGTAAAAAGGTTTCTAAAGGGATAAGGGAGTAGGAAAGTGTACAGTTTAGTGTCAGAAGCTTGATATTGACTGGTCCAGTGGGGAAGCAAGAAAAAAAACATAAATGTGAAGAAAATTGGAGTTTCAGGGGTTTCCTTATTTTCTTTATTTTCCATTTTAGCTGTTTTTCCTCCGGTTTTAATTAAAGTCAGTGAATCGTCGACTTTCAGCCAGCGTACATAGTGAAACTGAATGTGTTTTTGAAAATAAAGCTGGCAAGAACATTATTGCTCTCTGGGCTTTTAATAGATGTCCCATAGCCGCAGAAAGAATTTCTTGCATTGCAAGAAACACATTTATAGAATCCTATATATTTCGGAGAGGCATGAAGTCTCATTTTAACCGAACTGGTGCATATGTCAATGACTATGCTAGAGAGTCAACAACTCATCAATAATTCAGCATGAAGAACACATTCAGTATAAGCTATTAGCAAAGTCAATGTCAATGTCAATTTTTTTTTTGCTGTGGTATGTGATATTTGAACCAATTACAGTACAGAAAAGAGAGACAAGACAAGTGCTAGACATGTTCGCTGGTGAAAATGAGAAGGTACTCTTACCTCTAGCAGAGCGATATTTCCATATAATACTGGGTTCAGGTCGTCCAATTGCCAGACACATGAGACTGACGTTACTGCCCTCGTTTACCGTTATGTCTGTGGAGATGTTCACAATCCTGGCTGGAACTGCAACACATAATAGAAGCGTTTTTATTTAAAATATAATAAATCAATTAATCAACTAATTAACGATTCTTCGATTAAAAATTCTAACTTCTTAGAATGATAGAATTATAGAAACCTAACCAAGTCCCACGTATAATTCTTCTTTTATTATTTTACTTTTTTTCCTCATATGTGCAAAATCTCAAAATCAGCTTCATTCTTTTCTGGTACTACAGGGAGCCAGCAAAGACAGTTTGAGTCCACATGAGCAATATGCACACTGAGCAAGTCCTGTGGGATGCGTTCTTAAAAGCCGTTCTCCGTGGAGGCAGAACCCAGTGTACTCAAAAGCCAGAATGATGGAACACAGAAACTACTGTCCACCAGTCTGTAGGTAAAGAATTCTAGGACTAACCCCAGGGACAGACCTCTCCCAGTTAACAACCAAGAATTTCTACTGCTCCAGGAGTGTTGGGTGTGTATTTGCCTGATTTTGTGGTGGAGCAACTCATCAATATTTCAAGAAGGCACTGAACCTTATAAACAGAATTATTTCATCATATTACCTCATAATTACTACTACTACTCCATCTAATTCTACTACTAATAGAATTACTGTCTACTTTTATTACTACTAATACTACTAGCACATCTACTACTAAAACTACTTCTACAATTATATCTAATACTATTGCTTCTACTAGTCCTGTGAGTACTACTATTACTACTGCTAGCAATACTAATACAACTACTTATACAACTAATTCTAATACTATTGCTTCTACTATTACAACTACTATTAATACTACTACTGCTACCAATACCAATACAACTACTTCTACTGCTACTATTACTACTACTACAACTACTTCTAATACTATTGCTTCTACTAGTACTGCTACTATTACCATTACTACCTCTACCAATATTAATACAACTACTTCTAATAGTACTGCTACTATTACTTCTACTACTGCTACCAATACTAATACAACTACTACTTATAGTACTGCTACTATTACTACTACTACCAATACTAATACAACTACTTCTACTAGTACTGCTTCTATTACTACTACTACTTCTACCAATACTAATACAACTACGTCTACTAGTACTGCTACTATTACTACTACTACTGCTACCAATACTAATACAACTACGTCTACTAGTACTGCTACTATTACTACTACTACTTCTACCAATACTAATACAACTACGTCTACTAGTACTGCTACTATTACTACTACTACTGCTACCAATACTAATACAACTACTTCTTCTAGTACTGCTACTATTACCATTACAACCTCTACCAATATTAATACAACTACTTCTACTAGTACTGCTTATTACTACTACTACTTCTACCAATACTAATACAACTACGTCTACTAGTACTGCTACTATTACTACTACTACTGCTACCAATACTAATACAACTACTTCTTCTAGTACTGCTACTATTACTACTTCTACCAATACTAATACAACTACGTCTACTAGTACTGCTACTATTACTACTACTACTTCTACCAATACTAATACAACTACGTCTACTAGTACTGCTACTATTACTACTACTACTTCTACCAATACTAATACAACTACGTCTACTAGTACTGCTACTATTACTACTACTACTGCTACCAATACTAATACAACTACGTCTACTAGTACTGCTACTATTACTACTACTACTGCTACCAATACTAATACAACTACGTCTACTAGTACTGCTACTATTACTACTACTACTTCTACCAATACTAATACAACTACTTCTTCTAGTACTGCTACTATTACTACTACTACTGCTACCAATACTAATACAACTACTTCTACTAGTACTGCTTATTACTACTACTACTTCTACCAATACTAATACAACTACGTCTACTAGTACTGCTACTATTACTACTACTACTGCTACCAATACTAATACAACTACTTCTTCAAGTACTGCTACTATTACTACTACTACTGCTACCAATACTAATACAACTACTTCTTCTAGTACTGCTACTATTACTACTACTTCTACCAATACTAATACAACTACGTCTACTAGTACTGCTACTATTACTACTACTACTGCTACCAATACTAATACAACTACTTCTTCAAGTACTGCTACTATTCTACTACTACTTCTACCAATACTAATACAACTACGTCTACTAGTACTGCTACTATTACTACTACTACTTCTACCAATACTAATACAACTACTTCTTCTAGTACTGCTACTATTACTACTACTACTTCTACCAATACTAATACAACTACTTCTTCTAGTACTGCTACTATTACTACTACTACTGCTACCAATACTAATACAACTACTTCTTCTAGTACTGCTACTATTACTACTACTGCTACCAATACTAATACAACTATTGCTACTAGTACTGCTTCTACTAGTAGTGCTACTATTACTACTACTACTTCTACCAATACTAATACAACTACTTCTTCTAGTACTGCTACTATTACTTCTACTACTGCTACCAATACTAATACAAGTACTTCTACTAGTACTGCTTCTATTACTACTACTACTTCTACCAGTACTAATACAAGTACTTCTACTAGTACTGCTACTACTGCTACCAATACTAATACAACTATTTCTTCTAGTACTGCTACTATTACTACTACTGCTACCAATACTAATACAACTACTTCTACTAGTACTGCTTCTACTAGTACTGCTACTATTACCACTACTACTACTGCTACCAATACTAATACAACTACTTCTACTAGTACTGCTTCTACTAGTACTGCTACTATTACCACTACTACTACTGCTACCAATACTAATACAACTACTTCTACTAGTACTGCTTCTACTAGTACTGCTACTATTACTACTACTACTTCTATCAATACTAATACAACTACTTCTACTAGTACTGCTACTATTACTACTACTTCTACAACTTCTAATGCAATTACTACTACTTATATTGTTACCCCTACAACTATTACTATTAATACTACCATTTCTACTAGTACTTCTACTACTACAACTACTTCTACTTTTCTACTTCTTGTACTACCACAGTGTGTACTACTAATAACAACCACTATTAAAATAGCATCTTTCATGCATGCAAAACATTTCAAAGTGCAAGAAATAAATATGAGAAATATGACAAAAGAGCAAAAAGGACTATTAAATGAAAAAAGTAAAAAGGTGGGTAATATTGAGGAGAGCTGACAATCAAAAATAAGCCTTTCTATTCACCATTGTGATAGAATGATAGAAGCCATTGTGAAAAGCCTAACTGGGTGAAGCTAGTCACCTTGTCTCTGTAGCTCGGACTCCAGCAGAGAAATGAGTCAGCCCTACTTTTTCCACTGCTTGATTGACATGATGCGATAGCTGTGTTGGGAATGCTGTTTACATAACCTATACTGCAAATGCAATGATGACAGCTTGCCTGTCTCCCCCATCTCCTCCTTTTCAGCGTGAGCCAACTGGGCAGCTAGAAACCTGGAAAGATATCATTTAACTGGCGCACTATCATGCTGGAGTGTGCTATCTAGGTTTGCTGCAAAAGTAAATATTTCATGGTTAAACTACTAAATCTGCCACACACACATGGTTGCAGTTAGAAAACCCTGGGCCAGATGTATGTATGATAGTAGGTGCAATAAAAAAACACAACTTGATGCAGCTGCAAAAATCTGCTTGCATTTGTAATGTGTGATAATCTGTCAGTACATGAGGTTTTTAAAAGGGTAAACACTGTGGAGAGTATTAGTACAGCTGAAATACCATTAGATTTAATGGCGGCTGGTGGGTTTTAAAATACTGAAAGCACAGCTGTCTGTTATTGAACTATATAACACTGTCATCTTTTTCACATACAGCAACTTCAATAAGAGACAGCTGTGCTTTTTTCAGGCATTCTGTACAGAACGATTTTATGATTTATTTGCCACAATTATTACCACTGTCCTTGATGAGGCCAGAAGGAAGTATTAAAAAAAATTCCTTATCCTCCGTAGCAAGTATGCACAAAGGACCAGTTTTTGCTCCCTGACTCCTGAATAACATTGATCTTGGGTGTGGGTCTTCCTTTCTGTTTAATTCTCAGCCTCTCTTCATATGTAAGTGCGTCAAAAGACCTAAATCTGGTTGACAAAATGCTGCTAGCTAAGTTAGAGGTTTTAGTGAAGAAAGTGAAGTTAGCTATGAATAAATAAACAACACATCTCTGAAACACAAACTTAAATTTATACTACAATTTATGTACAATATTTACAAAAATTAGGATAGAATTATATGCTAGTTATGGATTAGCCTTGCCATCTGATCACTATTACAACACAGAGCAGTCTGTAATGCTCTCAGTCATGTTCACTAAAATTGCCATTTGGTACCAAAAAAGAAGTCTCCTAATTGTCATATCATTGTTTTCCCAAGAAGAAATCAGGGCAAGACCCAAACTGATAAGCCTATTGTCCCGTGAGCGATAATCTTTACTCCATTAAAACACACATTGAAACTAGAGCAAATGGAGTTCTATGGGCTTCTATGGACATTTCCACACTGCAAGCTGCAGCGTCCATGGAAAACAGCTCACATTAATTAAATGAACATCACGATACATGGACATTTGACATTTTGATTAGCTAAACTATTAAATTACAGCAAGAGTGATTAAAAAACACAACGTAGACACGTGGGTAAATATTTGATTTCTACATTTTAATGAAATTTTTACAAAAGGCTTCCTAATCTTAAAGCAATCACCTGAGATTAGATTCGGGTGACCCTAAATAAAAACTGCAGTATACAGAATAAATCATTTTACGATGAATAATTTATAAATAATTAATAATTTAAAAAATGTGTTGCTTTTTTTTAATTGAAAGTGTCACAGTGGTCGTGCTAAATCTGTTGTCTCTTTTTTGTACAATTTGTATGTCTTTGGCATACAATGGCATGTGCTATGACCAGGGTTGCCAGATTTGTGTGATCAAAGCAGCCCAGTTGAAAAGTAATATAAAAAGACACAGCCTCGTTTCCCTAAATAATACATTGCTCTAAAATGTTCTCATTTTATTACACATTTTGCCATGAATAAAAATACCTAAATAATAATAATAATAAGTAAGTGCTGACGCTTCAAAAGTATTCCAATTTTGTGGCAAACACACATATCTGCCTAGATTAAGGCAACCCGTTTTTTCCTTCCATTTTACCATTTTTTGACACCCCAATCACCCTCCCCCCAGACACATATACCCCCATGTTCATATGCATGAAAAGGAAAAGGGCATGTTGTGTGCACTTTGTATGTGTGTAGCATGCACTGTGCTTAAACTGGTCTTTTAGGCTTGAGTGTCTGTTTCATTCATTCTCTTTCAAGATTTTTACACAGAATGTGGCCTAATTATGCCTGAAATTGAAGAAGAAGAAGAAGAAGAAGAAGATGATGATGATGATGATGATGATGGGAAAGAAGAAGAAGAATATAACATGTAATATTATTGTTTTTCATTTTTGTGCCATTACTGATTTTTTTCCCCTAGAAGTAATTTTTACTCTGTCTCTACATCTCTAGCTCATGGTCTATGTATTTTTCAAGAGGCCACCCATTAATTCATATACAGAGCTGAAAAATCATTAATCATAACTATTCCTCAACTGATGTGTCCCTAAATGTAAACAGAATACGAGGAAAAGAAGAAAAACAAAAGGATTCAGAGTTGTATTACTCATTAATAACTCTAATATATGTAAACTGTAGGACACAACTGTACTGCAGTTGCCGAGGTAAAATTAGCATTCATGCAGATATGCAAATTCTGGTACCTCAGGTAAATTAGCATGTTCACAGATACTTAAGAGACTCTACACAAGCAGGTATGGTTGAAATCAGTGTTCTGTATTTTGTTGCTGTTCCAATTCTTAGAAAGGATGGAAGAAATGAATATGCAAGTTCGACGTTTAGCCAAATCAGCTGCATGTGGCCATATTTATTAGCAACTGGCAGCTGGAAGATAGCAGAAAATCAGACTTTACCCATTTGTTACTGAGAGTATTATTTTTGAGGAAAAAACATAAGGAGTTATTTGCCACGTCCCAGCTTGAAATGGCACTGAAACAAGGCTACGATATCCCCTAGCAAGCAATACTTCAGTGCAAGGATGGGTCTAACGTCAGTTGCTCTGTGTTGAATGCAACAATTGATCTATAACCTCTCAATGCTTAAGTAGGTAATGTCTGAGATTTTGAACAGCTGGCTAAATCATAGGTATAGGGAACCTAGATGCCTCTGGGCTAAGATTAACACATCTCTTGGAGAGGGTAAGTTTCTATCAAGCTGAACTGAGTTCAAAGTGTTCACAAAGATTTTTGGGAACATGTCGGCACACTGTGCAGCATTTAGATGTAAGAATCATTGACACCTCAAAGAACGAGAACAAGAAATTACTTTTCAATGGAGAAAACTCAGAGCATACACGCTGTGTCAAAGAAATGGGTCAGGGTACTTTTTAACACAAAGTGTTGCAGATCATTCAAATACGCACTTCATGTTAATACGCCGAACGCAGCTTCTTAACAGCCGAACTATTATCTGTGGGAGGCCATTAAATCTGAGTGGAACTACATTGAGTTGCCTATCTGCGAAAAGCCGTTTCAGATTTTTCTGCTTCACAAAAGTTTTATTATTTGAAAAAAAGAACAACAACAAAAAAAAATCTATAGGAAAAGTAATCCTGTAACTATGCCGAGTTGATGCCGGTTCCGTCTAGATGTTTGCTAACTTTTTACAGTGTGAAATTAAAGATACAAATTGTCACACACTCTTAGCCATTTTTTGGTCTATATTGTGTGTGTTTACATTAAATGAAGGACTTTAGGCGGGGGGTTTGGAGTAATATTGCTGGCTAGTTTCTTTTAGCTTCATTAATTGCTTAGCTTCAGCATCATTAATTAGCGGATAATCATAACATTTAGCTTTTTCACTGAATTTGTAGCAGGATTAGTGATTTAATGTTGCTGCCTTAGGTTTTTTTTTTCTTCCTTTCTTTCCAGGAAGGCTGTGTTTATCATGAGGCTCAGGTGTCTTTTTTTTAAGTTTTATTACAATATAAATTTATAATTAACATGAAGCAATATAATATATATTTTTTTAATTAAAGTTTTTATGTTCTGACTTCCTGTAATCTTATAATTGTTGATTTCTTTTATACTTAAATGACATTTGGCCAGCGGTGGTCCTTACGTGGTTCCTTTCTTCTGAATTAAAATGCACCTGTGATTAAAGGTGAAGTAAAGAGAAGTGCTCTTGGGCCACTTCCAAGTAAACCCTAGTGAGATTGCTGTGAGAACTCAATTCGCACCTGATTAACAGACCCATAAGTGACCGCAAACTGAGCCGTAAGATGAAGCTGTATTGTTGCAGTATGAGTATGAGGTGGGTTTTTAGAGTAAGAAACTAAAAAATAAACAAAAAACAAAAGCACTGTATTTCAAGGTAAAGAAAAAATTATAAAAAAAAACCCATTGTTCCATTACACCCAAAGGATGTTTTTATGACCAATACAAGTTATTTTAAAAGTACAATTTTTGTCTTATATCCTCCCTGGTAATTTCCCTATTATTATATATTTTTATTATGTTTTATACATACACATAATCAAATTAAGAAGCATACAAATGAAAAGTAGATTGCACATTGTTTAAGTCTCGGCATATGGCTGAGATATGGCTCCTTGAAAATTTTGAGATTTTAGACTTTTTGTATGTGTTTAATTTAATTACATTTGATTACACATTGCATACAATGTTTACACCGCTTAAGAATATCACTATATATTTCTTTCTGCCATACAGTATTATATTAATAATTTATCCTATTGTATATGAAATATCACCAACTATACCACTTTATGACAGCATACATTGACTACTATGTCTAGACAGAAGTGTATAATTGTAGCACAAGATTTTCACTGTACATAGATTCTTTAAGCACTCTTTATAAAAATGACAATAAACTTGAGACGTGAAACTTCAATCTGACAGCCCTAGTGGATATTCCACTTCTCTGTCTTGCTTTTCTTTCAGAAGAAAAAATGTTTCTTGGTCTGGGCTTAGCGGGTATCCATAAATATTGCCGTACCACTGTAATGCAAAGTTGTATTTTATTGATCTTTATTGTTGTCTGGCAAATTTTGCGCTCAGCAGTCTTTCTATTTTGGCACAAGGTCTCACCATCAATGCAAGCTTACAAACTCAATATGTCTTGTGCTCAACAGGATCCCAACAATGTAGACCAACAAAATCACAACACAATATAGCTTTTTATTCAGCGTATTTATTTAGGTTTTTTTCTTTCTTTCTTCTTTTGAATTTCAGATCATTAAATGAGTTCACAAATTCGAGTTGGTTTACTAACTGATTAAGTGCTTACATTGAAAGTACATTTTTTTCATATCAATATTCAAAATCATATCACTTCCTGTCACCCTGGAGAATCCATGGCTCAAAAAAGCTGTCAGTTATTGAATTAGAAGACGGAGAAAGGCAATTGTTGAGACTGTCACCACAGAATGGCATAGTGTCATTCAATTAGGGTGTCACAATGACAATAACAATTTCATATTGGATGACCTGAAACTTTTTCCATGTCATAAATGATCTCAATACAATATCCACAATGAATAGATTCGATACAGATGGAATTAATGTGGATATCCCAGAACATTTGCAAAATAGGTTTTTCATGTTTCATTCAACTACAAAAAGATAACTGGTAATTGATTCTTCAGAAAAGAATGAGTGTCAGACATTGCTGTGATTCTGTAAAACGTCAGAACTTCTTTTTCTGAAAGCCACACTGGAAGACTGGTTGACCAAATATCAGCTTTGGGTTCAGTGTATTATTAATATGCTTGTTTGATTTAATAAAATTGCTTTGCTATTAGGCCAGTAGACAGAAACCAAACAGCAGTTTAACAGATCAAACATTCTGTGCTCTGATTGTCAGTCGTCTTTTTATAATGATACTAAAGGCCTGTAATTGAGGCACTGGAAGGCTGTGGTGGTGCTTTGGCTGCTTTAGCCTGATTGAAGGTTGGGGGTAAATGTCATCATTGTGCTTCAGACATCTGTGGTCTTGTCTCCATGCCATCTTTATTATACCTCCTTAAATTTCCGCACAATTATCAAAATGTCCTTCATATGAGTGCCACTTGCAGCAAAAGTGCACAAGGGTACAGCAGTAAACAAGTGATATTCAATTGAATTCAGTTTTATTTTATTTGTACTTTTAACAAAGGACACTGTTGCAAAGCAGCTTCACAGGATTGTAAAAAATCAGTATAAAAATTTAAAGTTTAAAATTTAAGTTATATTTATCCCTAATAAGCAAGCCAGAGGCAACAGTGGCAAGAGATGATATTATGAAGAAACCTTGAGAGGCACTAGGCTCAAAAGGGAACCCGTTGTCATCTGGGTGACATTGGATAGTGTGACAAAAATTTCCTTTCTTTAACTGAACGCTAGTTATAGTACTACTCAAGTGCAACTGCACAACCGGGAGCTTTTGAGCACTTATGAGTATGACCGTTATTGAATTAGAATTATATATATATATATATATAATGAATTCCTTTCTTCCAAAGCCATCAACTGTTTAATCACAGAGACCGAGTGCAAAACCAACTGTGGCAACAGCAGTCCAAAGCCACCTCCGTGGTCTCCAAGTGGTACTAACCACAGCAATCCCATGTATCTCCAGGCTGTCCACATGGAGCCATCCTTAGTAGCAGCGGCCTTTGAATAATGAGACTCCAACCAGAAGTTGCATATAATGTGATTGCACATGTTTTACATTCTAAAGCATTGTTCTGTCTAAGAAATTGCCTTACAGTGCTTTCTGGGTAATCTAAAATCTAGTTATTGTAACTTTTTAACTCAGCTATTTTAATATACTTAATTTTGATGCATCTAGGACCATCCCTTCAAATAGAACTGAGAATTTAAGCAAGAGAAAACAGCAAGTGGAAGTTAAGAAGAGTGTTAAAAACACCACAACAGGATGCTGCTGAGACTGTGATGGCACAGTGCTGCTAAATACTTTAACAGTGGAGATGAGAGATAAGATGTGATATATTTAACGCAATACATCTTTATATTACTCATTTGCTTAAAATGCTAATTTGTTTTCTCACAGCTGGAGAAAGAATATTGCATGCTTTCTTTCACAATACTTATTCATCTAGTCACATGTTTAAGAAGACTTTTAATGTGATATGCTGTACCACCTTGAGAGTTGCACACAAATGAGAATCAGTTCCCATACCCACCCCATCACCATGTGGCCCAACATATCACCATATGCCCCAACACCATTCCCATCCCATCACCATATGCCCCAACACTCTTCTTATTCCATCACCATATGCCCCAACACTCTTTTTATTCCATCACCATATGCCCCAACACCATACCCAACACATCACCATGTGCCCCAACACTGTACTCAACAGATCGCTGTGTGCCTCAACACCATTCCCACCCCATCCCCATGTGCCCCAACACTATACTTAACACATCACTATGTGCCTCAACACCATCCCCACCCCATCCCCATGTGCCCCAACACTATACTTAACACATCACTATGTGCCTCAACACCATCCCCACCCCATGTTCCCCAAAATCATATTCAACACATCAACCTGTGCCTCAACACTATCCCCAACCAATCGCCATGTTCCCCAACACTATCCCCAATCACATCCCAACCACATGACCATGTGCCTGAACACCGTACCCAACACATCACCATGTGCCCCTACACCGTCCCTACCCCTTCCACATGTGCCCCAATCACATTTCCACCTTGTCTGCTACTGCCTCAACCCCATTTCATCCCCTAGTGCCCCAAACCAATACCACACCCTAGTGCCTCAACTTCATCATAAACTCATTCCCTAGTGTCCCAATGTCTCATCCTGTAAATTATTTCAGAAATCCTTTAAACAAAAAGTTGTTCCAATATTTTAGGTGATCTATATCATATTGCAGCACAAAATTGAAGTTTTTTTATACATAGTTTATTGTACTAATATGGGTTCATTTTACACCAGAAGCATTACGGTGCACATGTAAAATTACTACAGATCTGTGTCACTTGCATCTGGTTTAAAAGACCACACTGAGTAACATGGGAGCTTTTACTTTGTCTGGTGTAAAATGGGCTGTTTTACTGCTACTGTTGCTGAAGTATTAACATTCATTTTATTACCATTCATGTGGGAATACTGTGGCGCTCCTCCCTGTTGCCTTTCTTTTAAATTTAGTCTGCATTACCACTGTCCCCATTCCCATGCAACTCTCTAGTACCTATTTTAATCACATTCCTAAAGTGAAGGGTTTTTCTGAAGTCCATACTTACAGATTCAATGTCCTTAAAACATTTATGGTTGCACTCAAGATTTGTGAATCTTCACAATTACCTCAGAAGTAATGTCAGTATTGCATATGTTACTTGGCTAGCATTAGCATTCAAGGTTATTAACATTTATAAATGTCATTGTTAATTAAAATTAAAAAATTAATCCTCTCATTACAATTAGAAACCGTTAAATTAACCATTTGGTGCCCAAATCCAACATAATGAACAAAACAACAATAATAAAACATTAATCTAAGACAATGGCTTAAGCTTAACACATGGATATGGGTCTCAAAATATCTAGACAGTCTTGATCTCTTGGCTTTGTCTGTCTGAAATGAAATGTTCGGCACATTCCCATCCTTGCATATGCTGACTTTTATTCCGCCTCCAATCTCAGTTCTATTATGCTGACATGCATGGGGGTGCGGGTGGGGGTTAAAGGAATTGGCAAAGCTGGCAGGGCACCCGAAGAACTCTGTCAGTGAAAAATGGACTCCACACTGCCTGTGCTGAACTAGCTGCCACTAATGTGTTACACGGGCAAATTGCTGAGGACTCTTTTCCCATTTACATTCTCATAACACAGCTGAATCCTTCCAACGGCTCATTACTGCTGTTTAAAATGAGGAAAAAGGCAGCTTCACAATCCAATAAACGAGAATTGAGGCTTATTACACAAATGTGCAGCTAGTTGAGAGGCCGTCAGATATATTCCCCTAAGGAGGAGAAGGTTTCAGCACTAATCTAAAACAAAGACACATCAGTTCACTTGAGCCGAGGTTGGAGAATAACCCTGGCTGCTGTGTGCAGAGGTGTCTAATTGAATTGAATGAGTCTTGCACTTTGACACATAATGCCAGAGAACTGAAAGGACTGGTCATAAAGAATCTTTAAACAAAAACACAGGATCTCATTATTCATTCATATGAAATTCATCATGCATGGAAAGATGGTTTTCAAAGCGGGGTTCAGGAACCCTCGGGGCAGACATATGTTTGCTTTCGCTATACTACGAAGGCATCTGGGTTTGACATCAAAAGATGAGATGATGGTTCAGAATTTTATCTTTCATATAGATGTGGTAAACAAGATAAAACATGCCACCCAATTTAAGGTCTGGTGATCAACTTGGCCAGTCTAAATCGTCCCACTCCCCCCTAATAAAGTCCTTTGCTGTGCTGGCAGTGTGTTTTGGATCATTGTCTTGCTGCAGGAAGTTCCTCCCAATTAGACCGGATGCATTTCTATAGAAGTTGTCAGAATATTACTGTCAACTTCTGAATTCTTCCTGTTGCTACTATCAGGAGTTACATCATCAATAAGGATTAGTGAGCCTGTTCCAGAAGCAACCATGCAAGCCCAAGCCATGACACTACCTGCACCTGCTTGACTGATGAGCTCACATGTTTTGGATCATAAGCAGGTCCTTTCTTTCTCAACACTTTTGCCTTTCCATAACTTTAGTTGTGTTCTGGCCTTTACATTTTTGCTTTCAGACTCTTCAAGTGCTTGATTGTGGTTCGTTCACCTCTGCTCTGTGGAGGTTGTTGCTGATGTCACTGTTGTTTTGGGTTTTTTCTTCACAGCTCTCACAATGTTTGCTCATCAACTGTTGTTTCCCTTGCCAGACTTATTCCATGTCTGGTTGTTAGTGCACCAGTGATTTCTTTCTTTCTCAAGACATTCCAAATTGGTGAATTGTCCAATGCTTGTGCAGTGGCTCTGATCAAATTCCCTATTTTCTCAGCTTCAATATGGCTTGCTTTTGTTCCATAGACAGTTATCTGTTCTTCGTGTTGGTTTATCCTTTTAACAACAAATGCAGTCTTCACAGGCAAAACCCAGGACTCAAACCAACAGCAGACATTCAGAGCTATTAATTGATATATTAATAAAACAATCAATCTAAAATGATGAACTTATACCCTTGAACAAAATGTTCTCATTTTATAGTATATTCCAATTTTTTAAGTGATATTCATAAAAAATGTGTTGCGAACAGGACAATGAATTTCAACTGCTTTAAGGAGTAAAACAACTGTAATTTATGATTAGTTAAAATCACTCACTGGATGGTCTGGAATATGGAATATAAAGGAAAAATATAAATAAATAATTACAGAAATGATTAGCGAGTCACTCCATGTACAGAGGAAGCAGTGTACAATGGCCTTGGGCATCACTGAGGAATAAAACTTTAATTAGAGGAATAGATATAGCTGGAAATCTGCATGAGCTTTTTGTTCTGATTTTACTAAGCCAGCTTTACCCAATCATTTGTACCCTGACTGTGCACACTGAGAGGTGGAATCAGTGGAACATATGGTGTGTTATCATCACCTCCAACACCCTACATGCACAGGGACAGACACATGCATTGCTCTCCTTCCTCACTTGGCTCTGACCCACCCAAAAATACTCCCTCTTCCTCCTGATACTCTCTACTCTCACCTGACTTCACTTCAAACTCCAACTCATTCACTGCATATGGACTGAGGAGACTCTTAACTGCCAGACACCAAACTGTAACTCTAAACCAAACTTTTTTAAAAATACTTTCAATAAAACATCTTCACATGAATCCTCCTGATAGCAGAGTGATATTACTTTCTTTCCCATTAACAAAGGTCTTAAGGGGAGAAAGAGAAAAAGAAATGCATACACCCAGTAGACCTGAATAAAAATACACAGTGCTTAAAAAACCCAGCAGCACTTCCTCCCTTACTCGTAAAAGTGTACTTGTATGTGCGCATGAAATGGGTTTCATGTCGACATTACTATTAAAACAAAAATGTATGAGCCATGTAAGGAATAAAACAAAATGGAGTGTGCTCTGTGCTGAAGGGAATGAATAAATTATGGGGCGGTGTGATGTGGCGTAATACAAACAGCGTATCCTGAAGTCGTCTAACACAACAATTTGAAAAGAATTGCAATTTTTCGAACTTATTTTTAACACCATTTGGAACATCCACAAGTAAATTTGTTCATGTTATCACTACCATTATAGTAGCTTTAAATAGCTTTAAAAGTCTTCTGTCCTCTGAAGCTTAACATTAACATTAACCTTGGACTTTTGTACTGTTTCTTATGTTCTGTAAAGCTGCTTTGAGACAATGTCCATTGTTAAAAGAGCTATACAAATAAAATTGAATTGAATTGAAGACTGGTGGAAAACATACTACTGTTGACAAAGCACTGACACATGGAGACTCCTTACATGAATGTTAAACAAACCTTTTCCTTACAGTATATATAGATTAGATTGTGTACACTGTTTAACATGCAAGTCACTGTGAATAAGACCATAGAAACAGTAACATATTAGAATTAATTAGAATAAATTATTTATATTCGCAATCTCCTCTGCCACCAAGATGAGGATGGATTTTATTTTGACTCTAGTTCCTCTCAAGATTGCTTCCTAATATTCCTAATAAGGGAGTTTTTTCTTGTCACCATCGTGTCTGGCTTGCTCATTAGGGATAAATTTATAAATTTAAATTCATATGCTGAAATTAGATTTCTGTAAAGCTGATTGTAACAATGTCGCTTGTTAAAAGGAGCTATGCAAATAAAATTGATCTGAACTGAATTGTACTAGCTGCTTTATCCTGGGCAGGCTTGAGAACCGATCCCAGAAACAATAGGCGAGAGGATGGATTATATCCTGACCCTGACACCCAGAGGAATACAGACTGTATCCTGAGCTCAGGTTCAAATCAGTGGCTCTGGAGCTGTAAGGCAGCAATTCTTCCAGCTGCACTACCACTCCACCCTACTATGGTATACTATTTAGTACATAATTAAAGGTACCTATATGGTTCAAAAAATATGGTTCAAAGTTGTATAGGATTGACCTTAATCTTTAGTCTGTTTTGGCTGAAGTGATACATTAACAGGCTGCAGGAAAAGATAGCTAATTTTACTGTTACTGCCGTGGTCAGAAAACTATCCATAATCTAAATCATATCTAGCCAGGAGCGATCCTATGGAGGATGCTTTCATGAATAGAGTGGAGGACAGATGACAAATCGTGTAGATAATCTCTTACAACGAGTAATTTATATGGTAGAGTTGCAAATGAGTGCAGCTACAACATTTAAATTTACATTTATTCATTTAGCAAATGCTTTTAAAGTGACTTACAAATGAGGAAATACAAGCAAGTGATATATCATGCAGAGGACAATACAAAGAACTGTACAAGATTTTTATTTGAGTGCTAGAAGTACAACGTGCTCAGAGTAGAGGTATAAGTCCTAAGTGCAGATTTCTAGGGATAGGTTAGGGGTTAGTTAAGTGTTCACAACACTCACCTAATAAACAACATATCCAATATATTAAACTAAGCTCACAAATGAGTGTAAATATATTTTCTACTCAGGATTTGCACTACACACTGAATTCCTGCCTCATGCCAAGTGATCCCAGGATCCATCATGGCCCTGACCTGGATAAAGTGCTTAGTGGAGATTTATGAATTATTGAATGGGTGGACGATGGATAGATGGATGGGTGAGTGAAAGAAAGAAAGAAAGAAAGAAAGAAAGAAAGAAAGAAAAATGATGGATGGATGGATGGATGGATGGATGAATATGAACTATTGAATGAATGAATGAATGAATGAATGAATGAACGAATGAATTTGACACTGATATTTTAATATTTATCTTACAATCCTTTTTTAAATTATAGTTAAATCTGAGCAAACCACTGGCCTTCTTATAATCTTAGCCCTGACCAGAGTGAAAACTGCAAAGTCCAAACACCGATCAGGCATAACATTATGAGCACTGACAGGTGAAGTGAATAAGACTGATGATCTCCTCATCATGGCACCTGTTAGTGGGTGGGATATATTAGGCAGCAGGTGAACATTTTGTCCTCAGAGTTGATGTTAGAAGCAGGAAAAGTGGACAAGTGTAAGGATTTGAGTGAGTTTGATGAAGGACCAAATTGTGATGGCTAGATCACTGGATCAGAGCATCTCCAAAACTGCAGCTCTTGTGGGGTGTTCCCGGTCTGCAGTGGTCAGTATCTATCAAAAGTGGTCCAAGGAAGGAACAGTGGTGAACCGGCGACAGGGTCATGGGTGGTCAAGGCTCGTTGATGCACGTGGGGAGTGAAGGCTGGCCCGTGTGATCCGATCCAACAGACGAGCTACTGTTGCTCAAATTGCTAAAGAATTTAATGCTGGTTCTGATAAAAAGGTGTCAGAATACACAGTGCTTCGCAGTTTGTTGTGTATGGGGCTGCATAGCCACACACCAATCAGGGTGCCTATGCTGACCTTTGTGCACTGCCGAAAGAGGCAACAATGGGCATGTGATCATCAGAACTGGACCACGGAGCAATGGAAGAAGGTGGCCTGGTCTGATGAATCACGTTTTTTTGACATCACGTGAATGGCTGGGTGCGTGTGCGTCACTTACCTGGGGAACACATAGCAACAGGATGCACTATGGTAAGAAGGCAAGCCGGCGGAGGCAGTGTCATGCTTTGGGCAATGTTCTGCTGGGAAACCTTGGGTCCTGCCAACCATGTGGATGTTACTTTGACACGTACCACCTACCTAAGCATTGTTCCATGTACACCCTTTCATGGAAACGGTATTCCCTGATGGCTGTGGCCTCTTTCAGCAGGATAATGCGCCGTGCCACAAAGCAAAAAAAGTTCAGGAATGGTTTGATGAGCACAACAACGAGTTTGAGGTGTTGACCTGGCCTCCAAATTCCCCAGATCTCAATCCTATCCAGCATCTGTGGGATGTACTGGATAAACAAGTCTGATCCATGGAGGCCCCACTTCGCAACTTACAGAATGTAAAGGATCTGTTGCTAACATCTTGGTGCCAGATACCACAGAACACACCTTCAGGGATCTAGTGGAGTTCATGCCTGGACGGGTCAGGGCTGTTTTGGCAGCAAAAGGGGGACCAACACAATATTAGGCAGGTAGTCATAATCTTATGCCTGATCGGTGTACAAGAAGTATGGAGAATCTAGTTAACTGGGCACTAGGTGTGAAATGATGAAATTCTTAAATTGAGATAGAATTTTTAGTTACACTTATCTGTAGCACAGTATTTCATGAGCAAACAGCATTTCATAAGAAATAGCATTGGAACATCAGCATTTAAACGATAAGCTTACAAAAATGTCTCGCACTAGTCAAGCTTTTGCTGTTACTTTTATCTTCCCATGACACTACTAAATTCAGCATCAAATCTAAACTTCATTCAGACATTCAGGGACTATTTCTTTTTGATTTTCTCTTCCAAATTCTTTTTTATTATGTAGACAAGACACAGCTCAACAAAGCCCCGTGTATCTCACCCTTCCTTGTTCCACAGCCACTTTTCTCTCGAGAATTAATGAAAAGTTTCTTCTTGTCACCTGTCTATACTACGAGGGCCACCCAAAGCGCCTAACACCCAAAACACCATGCAATATGTCCTAGTTTTAAAGTACAGGCACTTTAACTTTGCATCAATTACGTTGTTCTAGCTTCTGCTACTGAATGTGATCCGCACGCTCATGTTCCCAATGGAACATATTTACGTCCTTGCAGTATCCAGGCAAAACAATCTTTACTGCTGCCTTCTGACAACTGGCATTTGCTTCCCTCTAAATCATTGACGTGCGTAGCAGGCGCGTGGAGAGAAGGTTTGTTTTTGAGAGGGCACTGTCACAGCAGGATGGTGATTGGTGAAAGCTTGTTAGACCAAAAAGTTGACAGAACAGTGAATGGCAGTGCCGAGCACGTTGGCCGTGTGTGTGTCTTTGTGTGTCTTTGTGTGTGTGTGTGTGTGTGTGTGTTTTAGCACCTCATGCTTCACCTGGCTGGAACAAGTGCAGCTGAGGCCAACTAGAGTTCATCCATTCCCAACACTGAAATGCTCTAGTAGTGAGACTAGAGACTGATACCGACTATAGATGCTGCAATATAAGACATTTTTGTGAAATACATCTATATAACATTTTCTTTACTAACTTCTTTTCTTACTGCCTGGCAAACAACAGCCTCACTAAATCTATAACAGACTATATAACATCAATATATGTTTCTTTGCACCATAATTATTACTGATATAAACAATATTTCTGTAATTATGTGACACAAAACCTGTTTTTGTGTGTGTTTTACACATTAGGCAACAACTTAACATTCATTTCTTGAAGTTAAGTTGTCTTTATTCGTCACATATACATTACCGCACAGTGAAATTCTTTCTTTGCATATCCCGTCCTTAGGGGTTGGGATCAGAGCACAGGGTCAAGACATGATGCAGCGCTCCTGGAGCAGGGTGGGTTGGGGGCCTTGCCCAAGGGCCCAACGGTGACAGCTTGGCAGAGCTGGGGTTTGACCCCCAATCTTCCGGTAAATGACCCAGAGCCTTAACCACTCGAGCCACCACCATAATGTATTGAAAGAGGAAAGATGGGTAACATAAGGTTTGATTGATTTTAGTGTGAACTGATCTTTAATGGTTTAAAAAAAATAAACAAAGCAAACTAGCCAAGCAAATGAGACTCAAGTAATAATTTTGGACAAAATGTGCAAGACATTATAAATATATGCAATATAAATGGGTTATGAATGTTACTGTTTACAGAAAAATAACATCTAGCATGAATAAAAGGCCTTATGTACAACTGACAAGAGGGGCTTTCCCTTTAACAAAAGATCCCAGATAGAAGCTAGAACTTTTTACTGTCTTGTGGACTGAGAAATGCCGGGACAGATGCTGGAGAAACTAGGAAGGAAGTGAAAACAAAGGCAAACAAAAATGAAACAAAGGCAAACAAAGTGGAAAAGAAACTGAGCGTGTTCATAAGAGAGACACTGAGCCAAGTACAGAAATTTTGATGTTGGAAAAACAAGACTCAGAAAGCATACTTTGCCCCCCACTGACTGTACAGCATTTATCATGCAAATGGCAGTGTTACAGGATCTCTGATGGGATGTTAGACTTTGACTGATCATTTGTATCTCACGACTGAGAAAAATGGATCTGGGCCTAGATGCCTGCTAGCTTGCAAGGTATTCCGCTTTGTTCCGTGCTAAACGATACGATATGACTCTGTGTTGTTCTTCGTGAAGTCGTTGTTGCTTCTTAAATATTTAAACAGTTAACCATGTAGGGTTCAGTAGACACCCCTGCTTTAAACCAGCATGGAGATACCACTTTGGATCGCAATGTAGGAACTGATTTTATCAGTTGCTAAGAACAATTTGTCAGACCTCTTCTACCCCTTCCATTAGTGCAAACTGATCACAAGACCACTGCTGAACAATCTGGGTGTTGATCCCTTCCTGGTACAGTGATGATGCTGACCGAGCCTATCAGCCTAATTTGCTGGTCCACCTAGTAGGTGTAAACTTTGAGATGTACCATAACCTTTCTACCAAGCAATTAGTAAGAAACCTTTATTTGTCACATATACATTACTGCACAGTGAAATTCTTTCTTTGCATATCCCATCCTTGGGTTGGGGACAGAGCGCAGGGTCAGCCATGATGCAGTGCCCCTGGAGCAGAGAGGGTTGGGGGCCTTGCTCAAGGGCCCAATGGTGGCAGCTTGGCAGTGCTGGGGCTTGAACCCCAATCTTCCAATCAACAACCTTAACCACTTGAGCCACCACATCCCAACAATGTAGAAACAAATTACAGTAATTCCAGAAATAGGGCTGCAACTGATGGAGCCGTGCTGGGAAAAAAAGTCAGACAGTAAAAAAAGACGTCAGATGAAGCCACTTGCACATTCATTATGATAGGAAACATTTTTTATTTGTTTTTATTTTGAACATATGCAGAGGTGTGTACTCGCTCCTACAGGAATTCCTCCTGCAGTTATTTTTGCTGTCCTTCAACGCTAAACAAAATTCGAAATAAAATCCTCACACTGTGGCAAAGTGAATTCTGTCGTGACCAGCGTTTTGTAAAACAGTACTTTCAAGCCATGGGTTACATGTCACAATCCAATCCCACTCAGCTAGTTTAGTGTCAGATCAGCGGTGCATGCCAGCTCAAAGAGGCAGATCCAGACTCATTTCAGAGGCTACTGAGATGAACATTGCGGTAAAACCTCTCAGACACTGTTGTAGATAATGAATGTAACATTATGTTATTAGGAGCATCACGCAAAGCTGTGCACTCTCTGATGTAGAGCCCACGATTTTAGCTGAGCGTCCAGCTTGTCCAGGCGAATGAATTTTAAGACATTGTACGTCTTTACGTAGTAGAACATAATACACAGATTTATTATTTAGCACTTTATTTACATTTGTCTGGAGCCTTAAAATGTTACTGAGGCTGAATATTAACTGAAGTGTAGTTTAATGTGTTCTTTGCTGCATCTAACAACTTAAAAATAGTGATGCCCTGAATCAACAATGAAACAATAAAACTACATTTATATTTATGGCATTTGGCAGATGCCCTTATCCAGAGCGACTTACAAAAGTAATACTTTTGCATGACTGGTAAAAAAATAAAATTGATATTCGCACAACTCCGAATATTATATCAGTATCACTGCTATGCTAAAATGATCCTCTACCCAAATAACATCTGGGCAGTGGTGATCCTGTAGTGGTCCTTTTTCCCCTTTGCCCTGTTAGATGGGGTGAGAGGATGTGATGAATTGTACACAGCAGCAGATGAGCTGAGTGCATATGGTAGATTTGTCCTGATAGAATGGCTAATGAGTATAGGAACAAGGTAGGAATACCTAATAAACTGCCCACTGAGTGTGTAGCTTCAAGTCTATATGACCGAAAAGAGGTACATTAGCATGAAATGTGGTATCCATATGATGTTCAATGCATCATTTAACTCCTAAAGGATGCAAGGGAATAACAAGGGATGAGCCTGGGAATGGTGTCTCTGTTAAATTAAGCATTACCAAACAAATACGCTGTAATACGAATGAAGTTAAATGGATCAATACATCATTAGACAGAGTCCATAACTGACATTTGGGGAACTGTTATTAAAAGTTTTGTATTAATCTTTTAGAATTACACTGATCTTAAGTTGCATTCAAGATTAATTGCTGCGTTTTGGTTTAAACTTTTTTCACTAATTTATTTATTTATTATTTTTGTTCATTCTTTTTTTCATTCATTCATTCAACTTATATTGGTCACTGGTTTACTACATTACCCACAAACTGCTGACAGTGGTACCAGTAGGATTTCTGGCCTTGCTTCACCTCTACCCAAAGAGATTGATGCAGCAGAGCTTTAGTAATGTAATCTCCACTCTACATTATGTTCAAGCAGATCATCTTCCAACTTTCAGGCAAATCCACCAGCAACACCAGTGCACTTATCCTCTTATAGATCCCAAACTAGCCTAGGCTCAGAGTCTCAGAGTGCGACTGTATCATAAAGCTGCATTGCATCCTGATTCGTTTGTTATCTCTACTACTGTTACTTTAGATTTCTTATTAATATCATTGCAAACAGCGATGAAAAATATGAGTCAGAGAAAAACATCTTTTTTTTTTGTTGTTGTTTCTAGGCGTCGACAGTGAAACTGTTACATCAGTGCAGCACCTACTCACACCTACTCACACCTACTCACTTCTATCTATGACAACTTAGCAGCAGAATTGCTAAGCACATCACAAATAATTCAGTATAAACATATTTATTTACTTCCTTATTCCCTATAAGAGATTAGATTACCAAGTGGAACAGAGGAGCAAGATAAGGTTACAGAGCTGTTGGTGAAGAGGCTGTCCATTAATATTATTAATTTTAGTAAAATAGGTATTGAACCGTAAACAAGAGGATACAAACTGGGTTTATAGCATAGTATGTGCAGTATGTAGTTTCTGGAATTAGTTGGCAGTGAGAAAATGGTAGCAAAACCCCTGAGCCATGCACAGATTCCAACTTTTGTCCATCCTTCTGTTCTTTTTTTTATCATCTTACAATATATGAAAGTTTTTTATGTTCTGCTTGGGAGTAGCGGCATTGAGCTAAGAATTACAAACAAGCACACTAAAAAAATATTAAAATAACTAAATAAAAAAAAAAAATCCATAAAATTATCATTGCAATCTACACTTCCATTTGTAAATCCTAAAGTAGTTTAAAAAACTTTATTCTGAGCAGCAGCACTGCAATAACCTTCATCTGTCATCCCCAGATGGCAGATTTTCGTTTGAATATTTGTATACTTTAGAGAAAACTCGGGTCAAAACGTCAGGTTTCAAATTGCGCCCTTCTCTAACACATTGTGTGTCTCTCCTTGTATTACCGCTAATCAATGGAGCAGATCGATGCCACGGAAGACGATGAGGCCTTTTTACCCTTTTACAAGCCCGTCCAACCACCAGCATCCACCACAGAAATAGATGTAGCACTAATCCAAGACAAGATCTAGAAGTGTTTGGTTTAGGGGGAAGGATGAGGAGAAATGATCCTACCCACAGGACATGATGGTAAGGGGCCAGAAAAGCAAGTAGCTTGGAGGGAACTCTAAAAAAAAAAAACACCAAAGCCAATTGCTTAAATTAGGATTGTTTTGGTATCGAGAACCTGTATCAGTGTACGTACTGTATTTATGAATATTTTTCCAATACTATACATTTATAATATCCTTTACAAAAAAACAAAACTAGACAATTAATAAATATTCTAGCAAATTACCTGACCAAATCATTTAATACTTACATTTCACAGTGAAATAAATGTCTTCCAATGTCATGGATTTTCCAATCATTAATCAGACTCCACAGCATCCACAATTTTGTCATATTGAGTTACACAGTCACCATGGCGTATATTTTCCTTCTGTTCCACCCTTAGCTTAAACATCACTCAAGTTACGATGTGGCTCCCTTATCTCATCTGCCTTTCTGTTCATTCGTGTGAAATACCTTGAGGGAGAAACATGCATATGTTCTCATTTTTGGTGCTCAGTGCTCACTCTATTCATCACCAGCTTCTGTCTGCTTTAATGTTTAAACCTGCTCCACACAGCTGGGTTTAGAAATCCTGTCCAGTTCCACTCACCACCTGGACAATGCTGGCTCTAATGCAAGACGCTGGGCAAAACCAGCGTTTCTCAAGAGAATGGTCCTAGGAGAGATTTCCAAATCAAGCATCAAAGACTGCTTTATTCTACATCCTATCATACATATAATGTGCAGACAAACAACTGCCAACGCTTCTTCTTTTTCTTTTCTGTCTATTGCTATTTATAGCTCTGGAAGCAATGGTTTGTGATTACAGCTTTAATATTTCAAATATTTTCAATATTTACCATTTCCAGTCTGTCATCTTCTGGCCTGTCTTCACTTCTACAGCTTTTTAGCCTCTTAGCTGTCTGATGTTTTACTTCTAACAACCATACACACTAAATTTTGGCTGCTAAACAGGATGAAAGCATTCACTGGTATGAACTTCATTTTTTCAAGTATATTTTGATCCTCTGTATGAGGCGGTGATGATCAAAAATATATCACTCTCTTCCTGTTTATATCTAGCAACAGACTGGTCATATAAGCTATGAAGTTTATTGAATTTTTTATAGATAAGTTTAAAGATATGAAGTTACATCAGTTGAATGTTTTTCCTCCGAACTCTCACTGCACTACTACAATCACAAATGTGTGGTAGCTTGGGAAAACCCTCCTGTCATAGATTTGTAGAGGCAGCAGATGCACGTGTTGACTTTTATTGTGCAAGGTGCAACAGAACGAACAGTGAATACAACACAAAACAACAAATCATACAGACTGTGATTACAAGGCAAAGCAACAAACGACAAACGACACAAGATCAGCAAAAGCATGACAAAGAGGTATACCGAACCCAGAACTTAAATAGTGGTGCAAATCAAGGTGAAAAGAGTAACAGCTCTGGGTGCAAGTGAGACATGTGATCAGGTCATGAGACATGCAGGGGTTGATGGGTAAGCAGTCCAGCGCTGATTCAGCATTAACCTGACACATTCATTTGGTCAAATTTGCTCAATTTATACTATATGCAGTTCGTGTTCATGTAAAGTGTTAAAACTGTTTACCTGTACACTGTAATCTTATTTACTGCACCATAACCTTATTTAATTTATTTAACTTCTCTGCTATATACGCTGCTGTTTGGATGCTAAATACATTTGATTGTACTCATACTCCGACAATGACAGAAAAATCTAACCTAACCTAACCTAATCTAAACTAAAAAAGACCTAGGACATGAAAGTGTGCATATTAACCCATAATGGATACTGTAGTACACCATTCAAACCTGAATTTGAGCCTCTAGCTCAAACGCTATCTGATACGATTTCTTTTATATAAAAATCTGGTCCGAAATCTAAACAGGTTAGGTAGTGTTCAACAGTATTACAATACACCCTATACAGTATTTCATTTGAATTCGCTCCATTAAAATGGAGTATACACCGTACATAACAGCTGTTAGCTAATTCACAAGCTCGCTAATTACCATAGTAGCTACTTCTCCAGCCAGTAACTGCAGCATACTGTAAACTGATATGGCTCTGTGCACGAGGTAATATCATGTACAGATTGGCAACGTTTCTGCGTTCACTTCTAAGGGCTAATTTATTCAGATTTAAAAAAAAAAAAAAAAAAAATCCACACCCTTGTGTAGGTGATACACACATCTAGATTGTGAGAGACAGAGAGAAAAACAGTATGTAAAGGCAGGGAGAGCTCATGTGATGTACTAATCCCGAATGCCAGGAGCGAGTTTCTATCTCTATTCTGAGTTTGCTGAGATTTATTTATGTATTTTTTTTCAAGCTGTCTCCCTATTGGCTTAAAAAGATCAGATGGTTTGACATTATATCTTTCAAAGCAAGTCCAAGAACTGGAGCTCCATTTCTAAGTAAAGTAAACAACAAAGTAATGGTCTGTTAAATAAGTGATGCTCTTATTGATGTTATACATGTAGCTAATAAATAAGTAAATAATTTGTCAGATTTATAATCTCTATTTTGCCAGTGTGTTCTCATATTGACTATAATTTCCATATTTGTATTGCAATGCTGTGATAACCTTTAATCAATTCTGAGTGACAGCAGTAGGTGGGCTGGGTGTATGTGAAGTGGGAATGTTTTTAGTAGAGATGTGTTATGATGAAGAAGAGGGAGGTTGATAAGTATCATTTAGAGGAGGCCATGTAGTCAAATCTGAGAGACACATTAACTTAATATATTTAATATTATTAAATCAAATCAAACTATTACATTATGCAACACTTTTAAAATAATAATAATAATAATAATGATAATAATAATAATAATAATAATAATAATAATAATAATAATAGTAATAATAACAACAACAATAATAATAATAATCATCACTATTATTATTATTATTATTGTTGTTGTTGCTGTTATTATTATTATTATTATTGTTATTATTATTATTATTATTATTATTATTACAGTTTCATTCATTACTGCTCTTTTCTGAGGGAAAAAAGACTAAACAAAAGTTTCCAACTAGAACTAGAAAGTGGTTATGTATTTATCTTTCATATTTCTTTTTATTTTTATACATCTTTACTAATTCTTATTCCTTTTATTTATCATATTAGGTATTTTCTTTTTATCATCTAATTTAATGGCTCAGTCCCTGTAATAGAAACACTGCTACATACAGTATTTATTTACAGCTGAAACGAAACAAACCTTCAATTAATCAGCCTCTCTGTGTTAATGCAGTTTAATAATATGATAAGGGGAAATCACAAACAAGTAATTACATTGTAATCTAGGCTTTTATTTTTATTTTTTTTCTCGCAAGCTACAACACATTTTATTAGAAGCTCAAATACTAATTAACACTTGGTGTATCTAATCTCTTAAAATAAATTGCCTTATCTTATTTATTTGTTTAGTTGTTTTGCATACGGAGTAATTAGTGTCAGGACTAAGCGGCAAAAGTTAATGAACAGGAGATAAGGTGTTTAATTTGGAAAAAAAAACAAAAAAGAGAGAAAGAGAGAGTTTTTTTCTCATAACAAAAAATCTTGTTTTTCACTTAATCCCTAAACTGCTCAGAAAAAAAAAAACGCTGATTAAAATAAAAGGGTGGTATTTTTACAGGAAATTATCCTGTTTTAAAATAACACATTCAGTCACTTTCGGTGTCAGGAAAAATCCAGATTCAGGCAATGTTTTAATTGATTTAAAAAAGCGATCGTGACGGAAATTGCAGTGTAAATGATGACAAAAGTCTGCATTTTGACAGCTGATTTTCGTGAGTGCTGGATTTTGAATGATGGCCAGTGCTCCAGTGCTTTCTCTCTTGCTTCCTCTCCTTCTCTTCCTCCATCTGCTGTGTGTCCTAAATCAATATCTATCAACGATTTGAAATTAAACCCAGATTAAATCCCAATTTCATCACAGGGAGTCACGTCTGGAGAGATTCGTTTAATTATATCAGTCTGCGGAAGGAGAATCGAAGTTGTTCTTCACCTTTAACCATCGCGCTGAAATGTCAAGCGAGCCAAAAACAATCTCCTGCCAGTTTTGATACCATTCCTGTAATCCCAAACAGTGAGTGATGAAAACGGTGACTGTCAAAGATAATTTTTTTTCCTAGTGCAGAGATTAAATATATAAATAAATAAATAAATAAATAAATAAATAAATAAATAAATAAACAAACAAACAAACAAACAAACAAACAAACAAACGACTGCAACACTTTACAAATCTCCAAAACCACCTGAGAGAAGATTGGCTTTGAAAAACGGTTTACCTTGAACGACGAGATGAACTTTGGTGGACTCGGGTTTCCTGTTCGTGAGGATGGAGCAGACGTACGGCCCTTCGTCGTGCAAGTTCACGTCCAGGATCTTTATACTGTACTCTGTCACTGCTGTGTTGTTCAGCAGGACCACTCGCGGATCCAGAGACCATTTCTCACTCCCCGTGAAGAGAATAGTGGTGCGGTTCAGCCAGGCTACCCTCGATACCTTGCTGTCCACATTGCATCTGTTGAAACACACACAAGAAAAAAACAAAACAGGATTAGGCCATTAAGCAATGCATCTACCTGCTGTCAGTTTTGCTTGGACAGATGACCTTGTTTGAAATTGGAGTAATTTTTCCCCATCGTTAATGACAAAAAAAAAGAGATATTCCCTCAGCATCCACCAAAGACAGTATCATTTTATATTATACGATCAATAAGTCTATTAAGTCAGAATCTAGACTTCAGCAGAGCAAGTGCCCTAGTGAAATATTGCAATCTTCCTTCGCTTGACAGAATTAATTTTTAAAGAATAAGTGATACACAGTACACAATAAGTGATAAACAAACAGCACAATTAAACCGTTTTTGATTTTCATATTTGCTTTACTGTAAGAATATAATCCACTAAGCAATAACACACGACTGAACACGGCTAAAATTCGGCCGATGCACAAAGCTACAGGCTGTGTACTAAAGCTAATCCCAGCTGTGCTGAAAGTCAGTATAACCGCATGTATGTGAGCGTGATATTGCTTTTATACAACAGTTCTATAAACAAGAAATACTGATATGAAGTAACTTTCAGAAACAATACGGCCAATTGTACTGCTTAGTTTTGCTCGGCTAGCAAAAACAGATCCCTAAAAACCTACAGCCACTGGGCTAGCTAGCTTACATTGATTTGACAATATTGAAGATAAGCTTCATATACAGAAACTGACACCAGCCAGAATTGTTTACACTTATATTACAAGCAGGAGGTTGTGAGGCGCAGATACATCTCAGGGAAAAGGAACATCTCTGGAGTAGAAGTGTAGAAGAATATCAGTTATGTACATATTTGGATTTAAGGACTATTATTGTGCCTTTGAGGACATATTTATATTACATCCTGTGGTAAAAATGTACTTGCATAGATTTTTTCCCCCAGAAACGGCAATCAAGGGACTATAAGGAAATAAGAGAGTGACATATACAACCCATTTTTTGTGGTAATTAAGGTTGGATATAATGCATGGATGTATGAAGGATGGTTCAGTGTTTACTGGACCAGACGGGCTACCAATCCTGCACTATACCATCCACGTGCAACTCAAGCACAGCATGTTCAAAATATATCATGCAAATGTCAAATATTCAAGGTGTACTGATGTACTCTAGTCACAGATTGATTCGATGCATAATAATGGCTTTCTGATCCACTTTTCACTCTGATGTTCATATATATAAAGTGTTAATACTGTAAACAAAATGTACTATTCGTTTACTATTACATTTATAAATTCTCCCCAAAATATGACTGAATAAACAAAGTCTCTGAGCTGGGGAAATGATCTAATGAAACTTAATGAGCTCTGTATCAGCACCTGAGGCATCGTTTTAACCAAAAATAGAGCTGCAAAGTCGCTGAAAATGGCCGAATTTGGCAGCCTCTTTCTCGGACACTGTAGATCGCAGCAGCACAGGGCTGGTGTTGTTTGAAAGCTCCTGGGGAGCTATTTTTAAGCATTAGAACATGGTTGTGTAACTGTAGAACCTATAATGCATGTCAGTCATTGTGATGCGGGGCTATCTGTGTATTTTAACTGGATTTTAACTGTAAATGGGTGGCACAGAAATTATATTTATATACGTAACCCGTAATGATTTATCCAATTAGTATAATCTACACTGTCATAAAAATAATCTAATACAATACAATATAATAAAATATAATATATATAATATAATCATATTGATAAAAAAAACAACTCAAAAATAAGTAAACATGAGAAACATCAGAATTAATAGATTTAAAAATAAAAAGGACAAACGAGGGGACAGAACTAAAGACGAATGACAAAATTTACGCAGGATAGATATACAGTAGCACACTAAATTATGAGCAACATAACATACAACCACCATATGCTCTTAATCTCTACACATCTATAAAAATGGTATGTTGTCATGTCAGAAACATATGCCTTGCTTCTTAAGCCTATCATGCGGATGCAGAAGTGTAGAAAATAACAGCAGTATCTGCTGAAGACCAGAGATACACTTTCTCCTATTCAGTAGTACTAATGACAGGAAGAGGCCACTGGAAAATCGATTACTTTTGCAACTGCTAAAAAAAAAAAAATTCTGATAAAAAAAAAAGTGCAACATTTACAGAAAATAATCCTGTAACACCATAGCACATTTCCTGGCACACTGTTTTGCCAGGAATGATCTGGACACAGGTGATGTTAATAGATTTCGAGACGCGAATGTAATGCCACCATGAGGCAATAGAACAGACCCAGAAATCAGCTTCCATAATGCTGCAACATCAGCAGTGTAGCTCGTCCACTCCGCCCCCTCCACCCCAGGGAAACCCTGAAATAGTCTTGTGTCTGCCACGTGCATAGGAGAGAAGCCTCCTCAGAGCTCAACACTGTCCTTGCTTATCAGTAAAGAGCAGAGGATGCACAAGGTAGCAGGCCAGTGCGACTTGGCCAGGTAGCTGGTGACACTTACAAAGCTCATGTAGCAAAGCTCAATGACGCTTACAATGTGCCGCAAAGATTTCCATCCGAGCAGTGCCAGGTCGTTTACATGTGCATGCCTATAATACCCCTCAGGCACGCTTTATTTTCCCTCCCAAGGACAAATCCACAGCAAGGTCATAAGCATTAAGCAGATTATCTAAGAGCATTTTTTACCATCATCCTCCAGTCCTTAAAAAAAAAAAGTCATAAAAGCCCTTTGGAAAGAATCTGTGAATTTTCAGGGTAACAATGCATCATGTGAAATGGAAGCTTTTTCAGGGTATTCTTCAAAGGGATGAGCTCATCCAGAGAGTGTTAATCTGCAAGACTGAAAAAGAACTTGGAGGGCTGGAGGAATACAAAAACACCAGATTTAGCTCTGTTTAGTATATTCATGCACGCTTTGCACTTTTTTGTGTGTCAGTATTGTGTGTCTGTAGAAAACTGATTTTGGTTCTGGCTTTGCATTAACCTTTAATACTAAATGTTTATTAAGCTGTAAACCTTGTATTGCACATGGTGATGAAGGTTCTAGGTAACTTTCCACTGCTGCAGTTTTTTTTTTTTTTTTGGTTAACATCTGTTTTTCTTCTAAGCATACTAAATCATGCTAACTAGAAAGGACATTCCCCAGATTTATTAGGTCATTAATTCAGTATGCAGAGGCCTCCTTCATCAAATCAAGGCTGTTCATCCAGGCATGTCTTAATGTGTCCCATGATGATAAGTAATTCTACCACCTGCTGCCTGTAATTCTAGCACCTCTTCTACCATAATGGCAAGGATTTAACCCACCAGCACCAGTCTAGTATCGTCTAGTATCATCTATATCCAGGAAGAAGGGGTAGCCATTTTTATTTTCATGAACGAGAAAAAGTTTCTGAGGTCAAAATGCATTTGATGTAATTCCATCAAGTAAACATCCTTTCATACGAGGCTCTTCTACAAAAGTATTTAAAGTGGAAAAAGTGGGAAAAGAAAGTCAATCTAAGCCACCAATATTGAAAAGTAACAGCAGTTTCCTTGAAGGCAGTGTCTCCATTATCGAGCACTGACAAGATGAGATCAAGCCTCATTCACTAGACTAATGGCTCTGTCACACTGCTACCATGCAGTCTAGTCTAATGGATTGTCAGGCACCTTGGTGTAGGGTCGTTAATATAAAGAAATATCCCCACTGCTCAAGTACATCCTATAAAACATAGACGGATTACCAATACATTCTAAACTGTCTTTATGCACAGACAATACTGAAGTTCTCAAAGAAACTAAACTCATCAAGCATAGCATTGTCAGTGGCTTTAACCACAAACATGAAAAATCCACAAAAATCTGTCCATGTTTACAAAAGCTTTAAACAATTATTTTAACAATTAACCAATGCGATATATAAAGTAGATTCAAGATTTTTAATTGTCACATACACAGTTACATAATGTACACAACTTGCAGTGAAATGAAAACCTGACCACTCCTATTAGGACTGTGCTTATTAGTAAAGTAAATGAAGTAAAGTAAAGAAAATAGGTCATAGCGAGAGGTAATAAAATGCGATGTGGAACATGGTACATGTTATATGTAGTAGCATAAATAAATTTGCCAAAAAAAATAAGTCAAAAGTCAAAGAAGCTTTACTGTCACTTCAACCATATTTAGGTGATGCAGTATACACAGTGAAATGAAACAACGTTCCTCCTGGACCAGAGGTGCTACACAGAACAAAAAACAAAGTACAGGTGACGCGGACAAACATAGAACTAAACTAGACTACAATGTGCAATTCTGTACATATACAACATAACAACATGAGTGTTCAGGATGACAAGACCGTGCAGACAAACAAGACATATAATGCTATGTGCAAAAAGACAGTGTTTGACAGTGAGTGCAAAGAAGGATAAGAAACAGGGTTAGGGAAAGTGAATAATATATATTTAATGTACAGATGAGTTACATTTAGCAAGAAAGTGTCAATAAGCTCATTGTGACTGTATGAACCAGATTCATTTAAACAATACTTGCATGTGTACGTTGCATAGAATATTATAAAATCCATATTCTTAGTAATATTGTGCATAGCTGACGCTAGAAAGGCATCATATAACACTGTTTTCCACACATAAGCGATACTTGGTGGAGAGGGCTCCAGAGTGGCGCAACAGAAAAGCATTTGCCAATTCATCCAGCAATCGCGAGTTCGAATCAATGCTGCCAGAGTCATCCATGGCTGGTAATACAAGAGAGCAATATTGACTGTTCTGTCTGGGTAGGAAGGGGTAGCATACTCACTCTCCTATCAATAACACTTACACTAGCCAAACGTAGGTATTTGAGGTGGATACGGATTTTATCCGAGTATGTCTCAGAGGAGGAACATGTTGGTTTTCATCCTCCCTAGCTGGTAGCTGGTGTATGATAGGAGAGGGAATCATGTGACGCTTGGGTGGGGCATTCATGTTATATCAATGTGTGACTTTTGTGACATAAGAAATAGCATCTTATTGAAGTTTACTTGTGAAGCATCAGTTGAATCGTTTCTAATATGCTGAGTAGATGAATGCAGCACAAGGTCAGGGGAGGAAGAAAGATAGCTCAGATAGATTGGATTCAGAGACAGGATGTGGTAAAATATAGATATAATAGCCTCATTTCCAATTAATGCTTTCATGTTATTTATCTAGAAAGAAACTGACAAAATGTGCTGCATTAGGGGTTGTGTTATCTCAGGTCAATGTGCATTTTTCACACAGACTACACTAGAACACATGACCATGACCAACCAGCACCAATAAAGAGCACATTCCAGTTGAATGCAGTAACATGTCGAATTTATGAAACCTGTACAGTATATCAAAATATACTTATGAACTGACTTTTCGTTCACTACTTCTTGTTTATTGAGTGTATAAACCTCTTCAATGCCATAAATGTGCGGTTTTTCATCTGTCAGCTTTTTACTCTTGCTATGATTACATCCTGTAATACATATGATGAGTATATCAAAAATTTCACCTGGATTTTTTCGTGGTTACCAAGGGATGTATGATTTTGCACCCATAGAAAGGTATGCAGATTAAAAGTCTTGCTTACCAAAAAAAAAAAAAAGCATACTTGAGAGACTTATTTGTTCAAAACACGTCTTATTCTGTGTCAGTTATCTCCAGGAGTTGTATGGGACACTGCGTGTTTAAGAAATCATGTACAGGGACTATGTAAATTCATGCTAAAAAGGTAAATAAATGTCCTGGTAGAAAATACATAGAATCATTATGATGTCAGTATTAATTTTATGCTAAATTGCCTGTGCAGTCAGGGATTGGAATAAAGAGGACATAATAAACATTTTTAAGTGGTAGTGACAGTTTCAGGAGACTAAGTGACAGGGCGATTGACAGGTGAGTTAGAGATCGGTGAGAGGTGAGGAGGCACAACCCATTACAGTCAAACTGATACATGTGATGAGAGACAAGACATGACTAAATGTAATTAAAGTTTAACATTTCTAAAATCTGCCAGATACGTATATTGGTCATATATCTTACCCAAAATAATGCAAAAACGTATATATTAGCATATGATCATATACTCAAGTCCTGTATGTCACATAGTGATTATTTTGCCTAACACCGTAATAACAAACTTAAAGCACTAGCCTTCTATTCATTATTACATTATTTTAGCTCCCACGTTTTTCTAGTCAATTACTTTCCAATCAGCCAAAACATGGAACTGGGCCGTACAGTAGAGCATCCATGAGAATCCAATACCAGGTTGAGGCTGAGTTACTGTACAAACAGATTATCACAGAATGAGGCAATATTCACAAAGCAAGATAACAAATGTGGGTCAAATCCAGAAGTAGTAAACAGGGAACAAAGGCTTGGTATGTACGGAGCTGAGCGACTGGACTTTGCACTATAAACACGAGGTCTAAAAGACAAACAATAAGCAAGGGGCAAACAAGTGAAGACAAAGTAGAAAAAAATGACAAGACGTGGGAGGAGACAAGGACATGAACGAAATGGCAACTTTTTTTAAATTTATTGTCTGGACCGACATTTCAACAATGATTCAGTTTGGTTTGGTTTGTTTGTTTATTCGCTGACTGACTGACTGGCTTACTTTACTGACTCAATTACTCGCTCACTGACTCACACATACTTTTCTCGATTCCTGTTCCAGCTAGGTGTACTCCTTTCAGTGATTCACTACATAATATCTATAAATGCATGAGGAGACAGCATAATTGTGACATTATCACTTTAATAAATCATTTCTCAAAAGTGATGCTTTTCTTTAGTGGGTTAAACAGCGCCTGAGTTTTGAAACTGATAAAAGCTGCCGTCAACTGGAAAATACAAGAATATTATCTGTTGAACTATTTATATATCTGAGTTGGAATACAAACCGGTAGCTAGGATAAAAAATAAATAAATAAATAAATAAAACACAATTATCATCTGTGGGTACCACAGGATGAGATCTGGACTCCAGCAGACTTTTTGCTGATTGAATAGTTTATAAAATAGTAGATATACTCATACAAACAAATTGCAGCCTAATAAATTAGCTGTCAGTGTGGCTGATGTTTAGAGCTGCTTTCCTTACCGTCACCATCATCACTAACATTAATCTCATATCTGACCTCATCCGATCACCATGTTGTCTTATAACATAAAAATATGAATGTTTCTGCAGCCCCGATGAAATTTCTGCTCTCAATTGTACCAAAATATGAAGCAATCTGTTTCAATATCTATTTGGCCCGCTTGAACACATTTCATTATAGACAATTATATATGCAGTAAAAACCTCACAATGGTACATTGTCTGTCAGCTGTGATGAAAGTAAATTGTTTTTAAATATCTCTCCTTGCACTGTTTTATTTAAACTTCAGGTGGTCGCTTTTATGATAAAAGCAGTGAATGAATGTCTCGTTCAAAGTAATGTATTCAGTGTTAAAGAGTAAAACAGGTCTACTTTAAAATTTATTCAGTGCTTAGCTTGGTAATTAATGACATTGATGTCTGGACCTTTTTTTTTTTTTTTTTTTTTTTTTTTAACATGTTTTACATTTTTGGACCAAAACTGACATTTCAGGATGACTCGAATAGCTACACAGACATTACAGTGTTCGAAAGATAACAATCTTATTCCAGATACACTGAAACACATCGAGTCTACAGATGTAAAATCCGTGATGTTACCACAGCCTCCATTCCAATGCAGTTCTCTATTTAACAGAACAACCTGATGAATGATACATATAGAGTTGGTTATTCGTTACAAAGCCTGCCAGACGTGTATTCCTATCTGGCACCTAATTCGTATGCATTTCCTTTGAGCTTTTAATGATTGCAGATCATTCTCAGCAGATGCCTGTGTGGTCTGGAAAGGGAGATTAACAACAGGCAGATTGTTAAAGACCATTACATCTGAGGCAACAGATCATGTCAGCTCAAATTTGAGTTGCCACTTCTAATTCCTGCTTTAATTAAAAAAAAAAAAAAAAACACACACACAATTGAAGACATATTGATTTGCATATCTTTCTGGTTTGGCTTGAATACGGAAATATAAACAGGAACTAAAAAGAACACAAGGTGCACACTTTTACTTATCCCCAGAATTGCTTATCATTGAAGCTATCATTGCTAATCATTTATGTTACTTTATATTAATCAAATGAAAAAGTTACCACAAAAAGTTTTCCCTCTGTGGTTAGAAGACATTTTTTGCTTTGAAATAACAAAAGGTTTGTGGAGCTTTGCTTGTGATTGTCACTTTTTGTCACAGCGTTCAAGCTGAATGCTCTAACATTCTATTTGTGTCAGTCCTCAAAGAATGTGTCTGAGGGCTGCAGCCCACCACGATGGCTAACTAGTCATGTGGATGATTGGTCTGCACAGGAATGAGAGACTGCCATCTTTTCTGCCTGTCAGTCAATAGCGCAGAGGGGAGACGGTCTGTCAAAGCATCTAAATGCATCCATCCACTCAACAATATCTCTACAAACAAACACTCAAAGGATTTTCAGGTTGTGATGCAGCATGAAAACATTCTTGCCAGGGGCAACAGAATACAACTATACATTCGTTATATTTTTTTTAACACTTTTTGTAACTCCGGTCTAATAACGCACTAGTTTTAAAGTGAAATATAAATTCATCAGATAAATTCTCAAACAAACGCTTGAAAACTTTGGCTGTGAAATTCACTTTATAAAGTCCTGATGCACTAAATGTTTTCTAAATGCTCTGTGTTGACCATGTATTGAAAAAGCCCTGAAGGACATACCACAAGACTTTACAAAGTCTCCCACGTGTTTGATAAAGATTATTTTAAAAGACTCGGTATGAAGTTCTGGAGAGGATCACTATTACAGTATTGAGTGAAAACTGAAAGAAGACAAGCACGCCTTGGGGCAGGGTCAACCAATGAAACACAGCAACACTTGAACAACTCGGGGAAAGCAGCTGCTGAAGGCCAGCTAAGGGATCGTAAAGCAGTCGACAGAAACCTATAGTAGCAATGAAACAGTTGCACAAGTATATGTCTAACCCAAGAGACCCTAAAGGAGTCAGCAATAAGAAGTTATCCCAGGCGTCTTCCCATCACACCATCCTTTCTGCACGGCTGTACAGTTTTATATTCATGGGTAGGGTGTTGTGAGAGTGACAAATGTAGAGTGTTAGGAAAGAGGGTAGGAGGGATTGGAGTCAATATCAACATTACAAAAATATAGCAGCATCGACATATGTTTTGCAGTAACATTGCTATTAGTCTTTTTGGGGCGGAGGCAATCATGACTGAATCTTACCTAACAGCATGATATAAATGACAGGAGAAAGGAACTTGGCACTGACTCTCAGGTTGGCAGTATCTGTGCTCTCCTATCTTCCTGAAATTATATTTCCAGGAGCAAGCCTGCTTCAGATCAGCAGGCAAGAACAGCAGGTTTGCTGTGTTGTCATAAAAAAAAAAAAAGACCAAAAACAAAAACAAGAATTCACCTTGCAGTTTTCAGCCAGCTTTAGTTATTGGAAGTATGGAAAAAAAAAAAAAATCTCAACCACATGCTAATAATAACCATGTAACACGATAGCTGAAGATTTCCATCAGCATCAGTAAAACCACTGTCTTTGTTTTTGCTGCTCCGGCAGATACCAGTTGAAATGAGTGATGGTTGTATATTTCCTTGTTTCATTGTTGACTGTGAAACGTTGTCCATGTGTTTTATTTAAACAGCATCATTCCTGCAGCAGTGCTGATGCTGATGCATGCACAACGATCCGGGCAAGCATTTATCAATATTTCCTATATTAATGTATCATTAAATGGCTGCTTTTTAATAGGCATAATAACTGAAACTGATATTCCATTATCCTGGCAGTATTAGTGAAACCATGGCAACCGGCAGTTAAGAACAGATATAAAAGGCACCAGGTGACCATCTTGGAGTGATCTGGGCAGCATGACCCAGACTGAGTAACCAATAACACTACCTCCAACATGCAGCATTATGATTAAAGGATTAACAAAAATGATCACAACATTTAAACCCTTTGACAGAAAATAATGACTTCGTTCAGTCTGAGGTAAAAGAAGAGTCTTAAGTCCACTATACCGCAACTTGGGCTTATTGAATTTAGGTGAAAATGTTTTTGTTCTTTTCCTTTTACATGTAGTCCAATCATTCGAAAAATGACAATACACCAGATTATATTCCACTTCTGTCTGACAGAGTTGAAATTGTCTCATTTGTCCATGATACAGAAAAGCAATCAAGAACAAAGAACAAAAAGAAAGTGCTATTTGGTCAATTGGAAGGTGGAGAGCACTTCTGCATATTGACAACATCTTTGGTACTTCAACTTGTTTGTACTTTCAAATCTTTCGGTCAGTTAGGCAGTCAGACATGTTCGTGTTGATGTTCAGTGCTGATATCAGATGCCCTTTCATAAACCTCCAGCCCGGAAAAAAAAAAAAAAAAAAGATCTAACAAATTATAAAAATTTCACCAAGGTAGAGAGCAAAGGTCCAAATCACCTGCATCACCAGAGACATAGTGCTTGGACCCCTTATCGCTGCTGTTAGCTGTATTCATTACATAATGAGACTTGTTCATCGTTGTTATATGTTCAAATAGTTATATATTATGTAGTTTAGTCCACAGTTTCAATAAAAGTACAAATACAATTATTACAAAGTTCCAGTTGGTGTTTTTGAAGTTTGATGTGAACGCTAGTGAGCAATGTCAATTTATGTGAGGTAAGAAGAAAAAGACACAAAAAGATTTTGTCAGTGGAAAGATATACAAATAATATACAAATAATTGGTGTAAAAATGATTATATAATGAAATATTTCCTAGATGATTACTGATGGTATGGTACATAGCATTAAATAAAATTCTTTGCTAATAATAGTTAATACATATATGCTATTCTGTAGAACTGGAAATTAATAATAATAATAATAATAATAATAATAATAATAATAATTACAGTGGACAATCTGGTAATATGTGAATTGTGAAGACAAGCAAAAATAAATTCTAAAACTTGGCGCATATTTCATGCAAATTATGTGTAAATATATGTATATGTATAGATAAACAGGATGTAAGTGCCTTGTGGTTTGAATGCTATGTATATTCATATTTCGTAAATATGTGATTGCTTGTAATGTGTTGAAACTAGAATTAGTTAGGAAACTATTCAGTACTATCTCATTTATAAAGGAAATAATTGGCCTTTTTTTTCTAGAAAATAAAAATGGTCACTTTACCTTTTACTTTTTTAAAGCCATAAGAAGGTATCTGTTAAATGACACTGCTTGAACTCTTACACACACTCCAGTGGGTGAAGCTTGTCACATCTTTTTAGACTATCGGCCATGCAGCTGCTAAAAGCCTTAAAGTGGAAGAGCGTATTAGCCTCTCACCTCTGCAACACAACCTCATTAACTTGCTACTGCATTAATAGCGTACTGATGGAAAGAAAAAACTCCACTGTCCTTCATTCACAAAGCGTACACACTAGGTTGAGCTCCTCAAAGGAAGTGCAATACTTTTGGTAACAGGTAGCGTCAGCATCGCATTAAAACCCTCTCTCTCTACCAGTTGGAAAGTCATTCTGATGTTTTATTTTTATTTTTGGAATCAGCAGAAGTCTTGGTCACGGGCAGCACATGCTAGGAGTCTTACTTCGCCATGCTTTTTCTGAGTGTAACACAAACTTATTTGACAAACCCTTTCAGACCAAACGTAATAAAAAATACACGCCTTTCAGAATTTTTTTTTTATCGTCGAATAGCATCAGTGGAGTGCACTTAGGGAAAGAATGCCTTCCTCCTTATCAAATATGAGAAAGCTAGATCGTGTGGGATTTCCACTGGAGATAAAAGGGTTGCTGAAGCCCATCTGGATAGCTATTATTCATGTGAAGTGACTATCAAAAAGAGACTTTGAACAAAACAATGGTCTTAAACCAGATATAGGTAATAAAACACGTAAGAGATATACCACTTCTATGATATAAAGGTAATACTGTTCTCTTAAATACAGAAAAAAAACCTTTGTTGCTGTTGAAAATGTTCTAATGCTCACTAAGCATCGAGGGTGGGAAACATAATCGACTTTTTCAATGATCCTCTTTTGAACTACATTACCACTGGCATATCTCTAATGAAAAATAAACACTATAAACTAGAGCTGTCAGATACCGTTAACACTTGTGGCTAATTTTAATTACTTCAAAGGACTATTATTCAAATGCATTTGACGATTAACTCAGCTACATATATTCTTTTCCAGCAGCATTCCTAAAACATAACGGTAAAGAGAATGAAGCAATTTCATACTTGTACTATAAACAAAATTGCTTCAGAACAATTTTTTTTTTACACATAATGTCGTTCTGTTATAATTTTTTTTAGTTCTCACACTATTCCACGTTTAAATCTCTTATAACACAGCCTAAATCCCGAATCGTTATGCATTTTAACTACATAGTGTACAATATGCACCTACAGAGTGAAGTATTAACCCAGTAAAATTCCTTCTGAGATTCATCGACAGAGAAAGGTCACTGAGGAAAAGCCTAATTATGTGACCACATGTAGGTATTATTAAGACATGTAGCTCTTTGCTACAAATTTAAACATCATATCTGTGAATATTTCATCACATTTCTATTTCCTATTGCAGTCGATCTGCTCTATCAGTCCGCATTTTTTTACAAGCTTAAAGGCAAGTGTTCGTCTTTTAATACTGTGGTCTGTGTGTAACTGATATACCTTTTTCAATTTCTTTTTGTTGTAAACCTTTCTGGATGATAAAAAAAATAATGCAGTTTCACCTGATGTAAGATGAAGACCAAATGAATCAGGAGCGTGAAGAGCCAGGGTATAATCAGGGTACGTTCAGGCACACAAGTTGGAAACAGTGAACTTTTATACTGTTGTGTTTGTGCAAAGGACAATACTGATCATACAAAAGGCTAAAACAAAGAGAGAGAGAGAAAAAAGAGTAAGGGCAAAAACACTGTGACCCTTTTACCCACATCTACATATGAACCCAAAAAATCACATTTAATTGGTCTTCAATGATTTCATCATATATCATGCAAAAATAAAAAAAATAACCCCACAACAGTAACTGGTAAACTAGTATGCATGAACTGAGTTCAGGTTCATTTTTAATAATCTGTATGTGGTAACTTAGAAAATCACCCTAAGCACCTGTGTAACCCAGCTCCTATAATGTACGTGAAGAGCGTTCTGCAAGGGCAAAAACTCAACAGCTTCTTTGTTAAGGGTAATTCACAAATCATAACCAAAGTCCATAGCACCAGTAGTCAATATTACAAAAGGGCAATCCATAATCACAAAATGGGAGGACAGGAATAAGGTCAAAACCAGGAGACATGGTACGAAAGAAAGAAAAGGGTAAAGTAACGTGTATACAGTGAACAAGACTTCGCAAAGTCAAACAAAGGATATAAATAGGCACCGCAATCAAAAGCTAAACTGAAAACAGATTCATAAAATGCGAAAAACCAACCTATGACAAAACTGGGATGGAGATCGTGCTCTGAAGAAATTTGTGACAAAAGCATGTTTGACAAGGAGGTTATATTGAAGCAGAAGTAGATTGTAATCTTGAATAGAACTGCTCTATATATTGAAAGTCCAATACCTTTGTAAGACTACAATGTAGATCAATTTTATAATTTTATCTGACAATGGAATCATTTTCCACACGGCAGTATGATTCAGATGGTTGAGAAAGTGGCTTGAGCAGTGAGTAGTCTGGAGGCAAATGACTAAAGTATCAGTTTATCGCTTCCAACGATCCTGATGCTATCAAGCTGGAGGATGTAAATGTCTGTAGGAAAAAGCGACGTCTACAATTTTAAGATCGACACAAATAAAGCTTGTCACGTCTCATAACAAGTGCATCCCATACACATCTTATAGCCCGTGCTGTCGGATTTCAGAACACAGCACCAAAACATCTTTCGCTGACGCATCTTAGCATCCCTTATCCGTGCTGACGAACAGATAAAGCCATGAAGGTCTTGGCTTTACATGAGCAGAGATTTAATTTAAGAAAATGTGTGTGTGATGTTAGTCATGGTGCAGAAGAATTCAGCATCTGCTGCTGTTCACCACATGTTCTAATTTTTGCGATTTATTTCAATTTTATAATGAGCTTAGTTACAGCTAATGACTCATAAGGTTTATTTACAGTTCTGACTTCAGTTTTGCAAGCATTCCTGGCCATGGTAAAGGGCAATGAAATCAAACACACTATAGAATTAAACACCAAAACACACGGAATTCTAATATCTGTGACTAGAAGCTACAGCTGACCAGTTTCCGGTATTTTCTCCAGGGTAATGACATCATAATGTACGTTACTTACTTACACACGACCTCACAAGCCTAACTGCAAGTATACCGAGCAAAATATTCAAGAATCACTTATCAGTTCAAAAGAATCATTTCGGTATCCTAATACTATACCTGGTTGAGGTATTGAAGTCAAGGTATTTTGACAACCCAAATCATGAGGTGCCTCGAGCTTCCTACACTTAAAAAGCATGTCATGATAATAGATTATATAAAACCTCACAAGAGTCAACACATGATACTATTGTGGACACTTTGGCAGGAAGCTGTCTAGGAAGGTGGTATTTTTGGACAGTGTCTGTGCTCCAGAAATAAAAACCGTCCTATTTGATATGCAATACGAGACAGCGGTTTTTATAAGCTTAGTTATTTGAAGACAGCATCATAAGTACATAAGAAACAAATCCTCTCTAGTGTCACTATGTAATACTCATTTTTTTTAAAAAATTAGTGTTGTAAGTGAGCTAAGCCTAATAAAAAGTGTTTATAATGTGAAGTTTAATATCAGTTTCCCATTGCTGGATAATCTGGTTCACTTGGTACATATTTTGACATGCACACCGAAGATAGCAAACAAAGAAAATAAGCGACTCGTGGATGGTGATTGCACTCAAGCTGCTGCCCTTAGCAGAATAATTAAGTAACTTGGCAACTGCGCTGTCACTGTAGCTATTACTTATGTTATCCACTGTCTTAGCGCTCTAGTATTTATCTTATCACATAAAGTTTAATTTGATATAGCAGGTCTATTAAACTGGCATATACACATAAACTTTACAGCCACTTTAATAGGAACACCTGTAATTATCCAATCAGACAATCATGTAAAAGGAGCGCAATACATACACTGTAAATCAGTCCAGGATAATTAAATTGAGACATTTAGAAAAAGTTAGTAGTTCAGGCTATAGATTACGCCTGTTAAGTTTTATTTTTGCAAACTTGAGTTAAAGAGAAAACTTGAGTTCAAGAGAAGAAATAAGTTCACATAACTTAATCGGGTTATCATGATTTAGTGTAACATCATTCATATAGGTCAGCTAATGGTCACCTCCAACATCAGAGGAGAAATCAGGCTTATTTCATGAGCCTGGTGAGTCTAATAATATGCCATGAAAAGCACAAACTTCAGTGGTGAAGTCCTGACCAACATGTTTCAATTAGAGGTGAAATTGAATTATATTTTGATCTTACTAAAAATAACATAATGTTAGAGGTTGGCTTGCTTGAATTATGGTGACATGCAGAGCATTTGAGAATAAATCTGATACACAGACATGCATCGATGCTTGTGACCGAATGTTGCTATTTATCATATAGGGAGTGCTGCAAATAAGTTGCATTTTTTTTCCATGAGACTAAATGGGTGTTGTTCTTACTGTGCTTTGACAGTCTTACTTTCAGGCATAGCATTTATTTAATTCAGTCTAGCAAAGCATCAATAAAACATATCCCCATCAGCAATAAAAATGAATGAACAGAAGGGGGATATCAAAAGCAGAATGCAATTCGCACCCAGGGCTGAATAGATATCTAGATATATGAATGAGCAGTGATACATGTTCCTGTAGTGGCCAGAGACTCTAAATGTCTGTAGTAACTGTAAAATTAATTATGTGCTTCGGCACCAATGAATGAACATAAATCTCTACGATGATAAACGGATAAAAGAGGATAGAATTGTTAAAAAAAATCTCTCGCACACACTTTAAGCTTATAATCATACAATTAAATTATGTTGATCTACCTGCAATGCTGTAAATCGGACACAGATTGAAGCAGAACCTTCTTTTCTGGGAGCAGATAAGATAATGGGGTGGGGGGGGGGAAGAAAAAATGGGTGGTTTTGTTAGAAATAACATTAGACTGCAGCTCAGCCTTATTATATTATATATGATGTTAGTGATAATCATGTATGACATATATACTGTACCAGTGGCAATGAATTCTCACACTGGATTGGTCAGATGCTGATTAGTTTAGTTTAGTGCAACAGCATGCGTCTGACAATAGTGACAGCAGCAAAGCGAATACAGTATTAAAAAATAATGGTAGTAAATGTATTAAACACTGTTATTTAGCAAAGAAAAACATTTCATTGTTGATATGATGAAGGTTACTTTAAGGAGTAGTGTATGCATTATTTAAATACATTAAATAACAGAATATTTTCCGCCACCAGAGATCAGAGATCTTCAACTTCAACTGTCTTGTCAACTTAAAAAGCACTCTAGTTGTGAGAATGACTATAGCTCCTTTAGTAATATTTGTCAGATTGCTGCCATATATGTTGTATTGAGAAAAAAAATGATCACCTTTGGTGTGGTACAGTATGGCCCTCATCATTGCATCAAACCAAACCATTGTCAGTTGCTCATTGTTATTATTTTTGTGTTTTGTTCCTTACATATTTTAGCAAGGTTCAGTGCACTGCAGACAACCAACAGGACAACACACTTCTTTTATTGATACCTCATGACCCTGCTTCACACCTTGTCTTTCACTGGAATTGTGGAGCAAGTGAACAGTATGCAGTGTGTGAACAGTGTTATAAATGTTGTATTAGGCTGTGGGAGTATGGGCTCATGGACTCATTTTCTGAGCTGTGTGTGTGTGTGTGTGTGTGTGTGTTTTTTCCTCTGTATGTGGGCTGTCATGAGGGCTGATTAATCTTCATTCCTTCATCTTGTCATTTCTAGCTCTCATCCACCAAACAGCTGCAGCAGAAGAAGACTCACTGAGCTGAAACACGTCAGCGTAACTTTGCACAATGTGAAGGACTAGCGTAAAGAATTAAACAGGATATGTAAATGAGGACAACAGTGAGGATTTCTATTATATTAATACACGGACAGAGGTATAAATATAGTCACGGGCTGTGATCTACTTTGAGACGTAATGCTTCATGTATGAACATACAAATGCAAACATAAGCTTCTTTTTTTTTTTCAAGCATGCAGAGAATAGTGTGGAAGGCAAAGAAGTAAATAACAAGCAGCATGCTAGCTATGTAGCCCTCGGCAGGAAGCCCAGCCAGCAAACTTTATAACAAATCAACAAGACAACACAAATATTTTGTGAGGCAGTAGGGGTTTGGCCGTAATACTGACTGTCTAGAATTGTGACTGATGGAAGACCCCAGTCTTGTTTCCGTTCCTTAGAAATATGGCTACAGCCAAGCGGCACATTTCACTGAACGTGTAAATGGATCATAGGGGTCACATCGAAGGTCCAAATCCACTAAAGACTTTATCAGAGAAACAAGTGTCAGAATCCATTGGAACTTATTCTAAACTATGAGTGAAATTATAGTGACGGAACACCATTATTTCCTGCTGTTACCACAGAAGCACTCAAGAGTCATTGTGTGTTTAGAGAGCAAGTCGTTAGTCGAGATGTTTACCTTTGAAGGGTCAGGTTAGTAGATGGGGTATTGATTCATTGATGCTGTTGCTCTTAGTGTGAGTGCTTTAAGATTTAAAACCAAAATCAAGTGGTCTATCAAGACCTAGACACAGCAGGACTGACCCAATTACAAAGTCAAAAATAGAAGGACACTTGAGTTGAAGCTGTTGATTTAAAGACGAACACAGGAGTACAAACAAAAACAAGGAAATGAATATTGAGCACAATGGTGATTTAAGTTCTAGTAAAGCACATATACTGTGTATTATCATTGAACTGCGGGGAAAAAAGCTTAAGCATGTTTTATAAATGAAAGCCTTTAACAGTTATGTAGTGTAATAATCATTTGAGAGAAATGTTGTTCATAAATATGCTTGTTATATTTAATTCTCAGTGCATTAGGCAGGATATGTCAGGACAGAGGTTTCATGCAATATTTCATTTAAAGCCTGACAACAAATATTCATGTGCTATCCACTCAACGAATCCGGCTTAGTGATGATTTATCTAAATGACATGCAATTACAGTATTATACTATTACATAGAGTAGAGTATAATAATAGTATATGTATATTATATTATACAGCATTATAACTATTATATATAGTTATTATATTGGTCTTTTTTCCACTGTCCTTGTTGCAGCTTATTTTTTTTGGAGCCGAGGAACCAGATGCCCATGACTTTGTCTGGAGTGCTCAGGAAAAGGGGGAAAATATATAACGTAAAAACACCCCTTTGCTCATCCTGTGGGGAAAACCTACTGGGCAGAGATGACTGACTGCCCTATCATTGCCTCTGAGGCTAATGTATTGGGAATATCCAGTACACTTACTTATTCATTCAGTTATACCAATCTGATGGCACGTGGCAGCAGCACAACACATAAAATCGTACAGGTCAAGAGCTTCAGTTAATGTTCACATCAAACAGAATGGGGACAATATGATCTCAGTCACTTTGACTGTGGCATAGTTATTAGTGCCAGACTGGCTGATGTCTGTGATGGCTACAGAAACTCTCTACAAAAGTGGTGAGCTGAAAAGAATGCTCAACAATGAAGTCTTCTATTAATGTAGTGGATGTGCAGTAGAAGACCACATCAGATTTTACTATCATCGACAAGAACAGGAATTTGAGTCTACAGTCTCAGGGCACAAGCTACCCAAAAGTAAAAGGCTGAAGAATAGACAATACATTAGGTGATATTTTAATATTTTTAATATTTTAAACTCCCCAGTCTTGCAGATTCAACCCACTGGGAAGTGATGGTCAATCATGCCCATTGTAGCCTCTGAGAGTTGTGTGTATATAGTTATAGGTATATATATGATTAAAGTGTATGAAGCATTCAGCTCAGCTTCCATACACAGTAGAGATCACAAATTCTAAACAAGTTTTCCCATTGTCCATATCTGTGTCCTTCCTCCTCCCAAAAATACTGTAGGGGGATTGACTATGCTAAGCTGTTACTTAATAATGTATGATTCTGTATGGTGGAGCATTGTGCCTTCCTTCCTCCCAAAGGCTCCAGATCCAAGATACAGACTCGCTGTTATATCTATTAAATAATTTCAGGGTGTGTTTTTCTATTTACATAATCATCCACAAAGAAGACTGAAAGAACCATTTCATCCAATGCAACTTGCCCCAAACTTGCTTTGAATTTCAAAATGAAGAAATGCCAGTACTAAAAGTTCTTGCTCTGTCTTAACTCGGTTACCTCAGGCTCTTGTGCGCAATAGAATCTTACAAACAACAGTGAAAAGCAATTCGGACTCAGAGGAATCAATGGCAGAATGTTTCTAATTATACCTATACGTCTAAGAATTGGTGACACACACTACCTTTAACTGCACAGACATTCAACCATGTGGTTAGCTACTAGTGGCAAGACTCAGTTAAAGTATCCTACAAGAGTGAAGTCTATTAAATAGGTTGAGCTGAAGAAGGAATTAAATTTGTCCTGCACAGGTTTCAATCCACAACTTGCACTGTTCAATTTCATGTGAGAATTCTGGAGGAAAACAACATGCTGTTGTAAGGTCACTTCATTTTGCTGGTATGGCAGTCCTGGCCTAGGTCTCTCAAACTCCAAACAAATAATAGTGCTCCTGTTATGTAAGGAAATAATTATAGATTACACATGATCTAAAATGCATCGTATCGGAGGGTAGTCCATTAAATATCTCGAACTAAAGAACTTCTTTTTCTGCAGAATTTTAATCAGTAACCATTTTAAGCGAGAAAATTTATATTTTTTTTGTTAAGTAGTCTCAGCCAATGTCTATTAAGTCTCAGATAATATGTATTAAGTATACATAGGGGCATAAGATTCTGAGAACATATTGAAAATTAGTTCAAAAAAACAAAAACAAAAGCGTTTTTAAAGACATTTATTCCTTTTTTAAACAAAGAAAATATGTCTTCAGTATTTACTAGGTCCCTGTTTACGTGTAAGCAAATTCATGACATTGACCATATGACTTTGCACAGAAGATTTGGTACAAATTTACTCAACCCTAATCTGTTCTATTGAAGCATGTGTTCAGACGACACACTGATGGATTTGATCTAAAATGGATCATAAGCTGTTTTGCTGAACTTTGTCTTTACAGCAAAGGGGCCATCGCAAATATTAAAAGACTATAAAATTCAAGTATATGCAGTATTTCAAAGATTATGCTTTCATTCACGTTGTTGTCAGTAATTTAATTTGTTCTTGTAAATGTTTATTAAATTAGAAAAAAAGTAAAAGTGAGTGACATTCTATAATGTGTATATACAAAACAGCTCTGACCCATTAATACATGGATTCCCAAGTCTTCAGAAGGTGTGCTGTGGCATCTGGCACCAAGATGTTAGCAGCAGATACTTTAAGTCCTACAAGTTGCAAGAATGAGTCTTGTTCTATTGATAGTCTTGATCTATTTTTGCAGTGTGGAAAGAAGCAGTATGTCACAAAACACCAGGGACGAAGACCAGGGAGAAGCAGGTAAGTTAAAGTGCTCTTTATTGTGAAGCTCAAGCAGTGATGAGATGGTGAGGTAAATGTAACGTAACTGAAAATAAAAAACTCAGTGAATAAACTGAAACAGTCTTATCTGATGCATACGATGTCTGAAAAGTCCAACGGGAGATGAGCTGAGCAAAAGTAGTAAAAGGTAATCCACAAGATAATGGGCAGGAAGAGTAGTCACAAAGCAAGCAACCAGAATACCAGCCAAAGACTCTGTGGTGTGAGTGTGCTATATAGTGCTCAGTACTCTGGTGATTGGGGGCATGGTCGAGTGGCTGTGGTCGGTGTATCCATGACACATTATCCTGCTGAAAGAGGCACTGCCATTAGGGAATACTGTTGCCATGAAGAGATGAACTTGGTCTGCAACAATGTTTAGGTAGGTGGTACATTTCAAAATAAGTTTTATGTGAATGGCAGGACCCAAGGAACCCAGGAATATTGCCCAGAGCACTGACTCAGTCAGCTTGCCTTATTCCCATAGTACATATATATATATATATATATATATATATATATATATATATATATATATATATATATATATATATACACATACACACACACACACACACACACACACACACACTATATTGCCAAATGTTTTGGGATGTTTGCCTTTACAAGCACATAAACTTCAATGACATCCCATTCATAATCCATAGGGTTTAATATGGAGTTGTCCCGCCCTTTGCAGCTATAACAGCTTTAACTCTTCTGGGAAGGCTTTCCACAAGGTTTAGGAGTGTGTTTATGGGAATTTTTGACCATTCCACTAGAAGCGCATTTGTGAGGTCAGGCACTGACGTTGGACGAGAAGGTCTGGCACCTGGCCATCACACCTGAGAATGACCCTTTCTTTCACAAATGTTTGTAGAAGCAGTCTGCATGCCTAGGTGATTGATTTTATACACCTGTGGCCATGGAAGTGATTGGAACACCTGAATTCAATGATTTGATTTGTCCCAAAACTTTTGGCAATATAGTGTATTTATTTGAGGAAGTTATTTCATAATAACTTCCACAATGCATGCCATCTAAATTGTTTGGGGGTTTTTTTTTTGGACATGAATTATTTATACGTTTTTTTTTTGTTTTTTTTTTGTAATTACAAACTTGTTTTCCAAAGCAGCCAAGCTATGCATTAGACTCCACCAATAAATATGACAACAACACATGAACAAAAGCAGAAAAACAGCAAAACAGATCTAAAAGCTAGAAAGTAAAATTCTGCTCAAGCACAGTTAGTAAACAATGTTTGATTCCAAACTCCCTACAACTTCTGATCATGTGCAATTATTGCCCAAGGCAAAAAAAAAAAAAAGTGTGATTGATTATATATGCTACATCTTTTCAGAAGTTTGCAGAAGATTTGTATGATTGAAGTAAAGTACAAAATTACAGAGTACAGCCACTGGCAGAGTACAGCCTTTCTCTGCATGGTACTTCAGTCACATTCTATATCATTAGCAGGAAGAAATGAGACGTTTCTACCCATTCAACAACGTTTAAAGTACACCCTGATATACAGTAAGTGTATGGTCATCAATCAATTGTGCAGGGCCTGTCTCGCCCCCTGGGTACGTGCATAAGTTGGCAATATAACATAGAGAGAACAAACTCCTCAAAGGCTAATGTAATCAAAGTACCATGGGCAGAAAAATATAGATGAGGTGGATGAAGCTAGGAGAAATCTAAAATGACGATCTCACTCCTCCAAATCCATAACATTTTACACAAGACTGCTTATAGTCATAAATGGTTTGAGTCAGGACAAGGAGCAGGAAAAGCGGTCCTAACATTTCTTATAGCTTCACTGATATAAAAATCAACAAAGCAGCAGTTACAGTTAAAGATGTCTAGTGCAAGGATTTCAAAGCAAAGTAAAGAGGGCAAACTTTCAAAGCAAAGCAAAGGTCAAAGCGCTGAATCGAAAATCGAAAATTATTGAAGCAGAACCAAGTCATGTATGACAAAACTTGGCTGTAATTCAGCAGTTTTCGAAACAGGAGTCATCATGGCTTCTGTAGTAGATCATCTGCTTAACCAATCACGCACATTTATGGAAATTATATAGCCGAAGGCAGCTTATTGAGAGAGCGAAGTGTTTTCAGACTATCACAGATTTCCCCTCTCTGTTCTAATTAATGACATGACATGTAAAATGTTTATAAAACATAATGTTTATGAACAACTGGACAGAAAATGATCTGTTTATTTTCCATTTCAAGTTCAACACAGATGTCTCATCCGTTCTGAATCCACGGTACTAGCCAAAAGTGGTAATGAGAAGCGCCATTATATACAATTAATTAACGTGTAAAATAATGTGTCTTATGTTAAGCCATAATCTTATCTATCATGCTTAAGCATTATAACTGTTGATGCCATTCAGTCATGTCAGTTGCTTATCTTGCTCATTCCTTGCAGCCCCTGTAAGCAATAAATTCTACTTTCTCTAATTCTAGCTGGTCTAGAGGATTAGTGTGAATACACACCATTGTACATAGACAGCATTAAAGATTATCTATAACAGGCCAGATGTTCTGCTGGTGTTCGCCTTCACAATATGCTGCTCAAGTATAGAATTCTCCTTTTTCTGACTTGTTTGTCAGAAACAAGAAAGGAAATACAAAGAAAAAGGCAGGATGATAAATAACCAGTGGAAGTTCAGCTGGTGCAAATATGAAAAGATAAATAGTTCATAGCTAGGGTAAATCCTATTTACCCTAGCTATGAACTACAAATCCAAGGAAAGGAGAATGATTTAGCATGTCTGAATTAAGTCTCTAAATGAAATGAAACCTCTAGGCTACAAAAAGTGATAGAAGACAAGACAGAGTGAAGGAAGATGGAAAAAGGTTGAAGTAAGTCCTTTACCTGGTTTGTTTATCAATTATTTTAAAAACTGATGTACTGCCACATGCACTGTTACATGACAATATATGATGGTTTTGGTATATTTCACAGCACATTATGGACAAACAAAACCACAACTTTTAATTTAAATCAAACAAGAGCCAAACATAAGATATCACATATGAAGAATTACCCACTCCTAAGAAAATTGGCAATCAGCAAAAGCTAGAGGGGACGGAGGGACGCTGCTATGTTTTATCGCCCACGCCTAGTTCTGTGTCAGTAAAATCCATCACAGAAACCCTCATTGCAAGTCTCCCCTAGTACTGTATGCAAGATTTTATATTAGTTACACTCACTGACTTTGCATTACTTTAGGCTTTGTTGTTAATGCCACTGGGAGAACCTGATAAAATCACCTCCCCTTTCGCTTTCAGAAGCGTTCCTAATTACTCCTCTGTAAGAACAAAGACAACTTGATCTCCCAGTGTACCCCAAGGTCAGAGTTTTATGAAATACCTTAAGACTGTTACATTTTCCTTTTACGCGCATACCAATTAATCAAGGTTCAGGACTTGTCGAGGCTCAGTGAAAGGAAAATTGTTTTCACCTTTGAGGAAATTAATGCGTGAGCCAGGCATTCTCTGGTTCTTTTCTGCTGTGCCGTTGCCGAATACGGGGGGAAAACATATAAGCTTCACTGTTGCCTGTTTTTCCTCACTTTGAAATTAGTCACGGCATATAGAACGTGGCATGCAAACATTTTCTGTTTGCAATTTGCGGGATTTCTGTCCTTTAAAATCCCTGACTGAAAGGGTTACGGTGTCAAAAGCTAAAAAGCTACAACCAACAATTTCTATAGTGACAGCCATGTAATTTCCAAACGGAGTGTTTTTTGGTCTTTTCTTCCTGAACACTCCATCTCTCTCTCTCTCTCTGTCTCTCGTTCTCTCTCTCTCTCTCTCTCTCTCTCTCTCTCTCACACACACACACACACTCTTGTCACATGCTCAATGTGTTGCTTCTGGTAGATTGTCATGTGCTCAATTAGAGAGTCAGTTGAGCTTTAAATATAAGTACAGAAGTTGCGAGCAGAGAGAGTGGCTTTCCTGTGCTTTGTGCCCAATTGCTATTCTTTTCTAGCTTGGCAATCAGAAACAGGACCTGAACAGGGCAGTGTTTAGGGTAGAAGCTACACCTAAGTTTGAGTGCGATCACTGCAGCTGAGAGAAGTGTGCACGTGATTAAAATGCAGGGGTGTATCGCTGCACTGTTATTATTTCCCTCAATTTCACTGGAGGCTTTAGGACTGTGACCTGCTACCAAAACTCATTCATTATCTGACAAACACTATCAACTAACACCTATTCCCTATTACAGTCCTGATCATATTCACATGACATCTTAATCATCACTAATATACTAAGGCTGTTTTCAGACTTAGTTTGTTTGCAGCAGAGTTAGATTTTTTTGTTATTGTTGTTGTATTATATTTTGTTCAGATAATTTCACACGGAAATGATTTTCAGATATGTCTAATTGTAGGTCATGCAGGAATATTTTAATTGGAGAAAAGACATGATACTATCAGGTGTGCATTGACTCCAATACTTTTATTGGTACCATTCTCATTGATCCAGACATGTAATCATTTTTCTTTAAAAATTCTTAGATACCAACTATTGATACTATATGACTTAAGCCTACTGTTCTGTCACACTAACAAAATAACCATGCAGTATATCGGACATAAGACGTTTCACGATTAATGAACCAAACCAAAGCAAGGCAGCTTTGGAGAAAGAAAAACTTAAACCTAAATTAACCCGATAAAACATTTTAAAACCTAAAAGTAAGCATGAGGATTTACTGCAGCAGTGAGTGAAAATATCAGCACTCATGCAGTATGTTGTTCTTGATGATCCGTCACTATCTGCCATTGACAAAGAGGTATTCTGACACAATAAAGTCACTTTATTTGCAGTTGCACAGAAGCACTTTAGTAAAACAAACCCTATTCAAACCAAGGTAACTAGCCAATGCACATCAAATACCTAAAGTATAAAGTATTCTCGTACTCTGTCTAAAAAATAACAAACTGATGCATTCTTAAATACTGTTGTTGTTAAATACCAGTTCTGCTTGCACTTCGGGATAAAAAAAAAAAAGCCGCTTTTCTACCAAAAGTGCTCTACAAATAAAAGTGAATTGAATTGAACTTATAGGGCTTTTGTTAAACCCATTTCTAAAGTGCCAATACCCATAATTTAAGGTCAATTACAATTTAATTTCATTACAAGCACTTCTGGAGCTTTTTTTAGAGCCATTAAAAGTTATTACTTAAAATGTTGCCTAGATGTTTGTAAAATAAAGGTTCTGCTACAAGAAATATTCTTTATTTTCTTACTATTAACACAAAAGGCCGTGCACTGTCACACTCATCGTCATCTGTGCTCAGACTTTAATATAGCAAAAATAAAGCATGTTTACTAGAGACACATTCCACAGCAGGTTTAATTGTTACAGCCAAAAAGACACGATGGAACCTTTACTGTGGCATTTTGGTGATTTTGGTGTGCACTAATAAAAAACTGAATCAGGGTTTACTCGGATGCATTTTGGTCGCCTAGTGCTTAGGTGCATGTTGTACAGATGCTACATAAAAAATTCCATTTTCTACATTATGAAACACATGCAGTGAAATACACAGGAAATGATATAAATGACAAAAAAAAAATCTACCAATTTCTCTTAATGGCACTCTAAATCATTCCTGTTCGGCTGACTGTCTGTTCATACCCTTAATTCTCTTTAAAATACATAATGAAACAATAAAGCAGAATTGTGCTGCGTGTGCTATAATTGGCAGTGTGCAGAAATAGAGCATTAATTCACTTAGGCTACGGAAATGCTATTGAAAACCTGGATTGTGCTCTGAATTGGACAGTCCACATGTGCAAGAACAAGATAATAAGAGAGCTTAATTTGTTCTGCACGGAAAAGTGATCCTAGTTTCTTCTCCAGGTGTCTGTAAACTTATCAGATGATAGAGGAATCGATCGGTGCTGTTAAAACACAGTTGAAAAGAAAATGTTTTGTTTCTTTTTATCTTAAATTGTAGTATATTGAGAGAGAGTCAATAATTCAGAAGTTGACTATAAATTACAGAGTGAGATAGCTGTAGTTTACTCACAGCAGGGATTTTAAATAAAATGTAAACCATTTTCTTTGTGTCAAAAGAGTGCCAGCTTCTGGTTTGGCTTTTTACTACATTTCAAAGCTTCATATAATCAAATATTTTCATTACAAAATGGAACTAAAATATTTCACTGCGGAAGCTTAGTAAGCTTCTAAATAAATCGTGCATTGAAATTCTGATGCGGTTTTATTATAATGGAATAAAATCTGCATTGACTATGTAGTACCAACACAATTTTACGCTGCTAACTAGTGAGCGGAGATTTTCATGATTGATTCGCTTCATTCAATTTTACTGCAATGTTCTCATTGAGATATCTGTATTTACATAATTCTGTTTTTCTTTATTTGAAAAAATCTAGATATGATATTTCAAAATTTCTTATATAAACCAACACAAAGCAACAGCACACCCCTCTTAACATGATAAATGCATTCTACAGCTTGCAATACTTCCAAACACACACACACACACACACAAACAAGACTACAGAGATAAACAGGCTGTACTCCCTGAGGAATGGGCTAGTAGCTAAGAGAGGTGGAAATATCACTTCAGAGATATGAAATTGGTTCGGAAATTCAGATGAAGAAGAAGTTTGTGTAAATTATAATGCAAGTAATTTTCAACTGTAGTAGATTTGACAGAATTTTTTTTTTTTTTTTACTATGTCGGCCAGCTAACTGTGATGAGTGATAAATAAGTGCAAAATGTGTCATCAGTGTTTTAGATTAAACAAGCGGATATGTCTGTATATTGATTAATCTATAGCAAATGCGTAAGCAGTGAAGTGCTACTGTGTTGATTTCTGATGATGTGAGCAGCCATGTTGATTATGATGTCAATCCATCAATACAGAGAAGGAAAGTGGCAAAACATTTTCTAGCTCTGTGCCATAGAACAGGAAGAGACCCAGGAGAAAGAAATTATTGATGCAGTGGCATTTCATATTGTGAAAGACATGGGTCCCATTTACTTTGTTGAGAAAGAAGGGTTCAATTTGTGCTAAGATGCTAACACCATCATCTGTAGAAAATAACAGTTTCTTTTAAATATCCTTGATATACATATCCTACATATAAAAGGGCCATTGTTTGTCCTAGTTTCTATAGATGATGTTTTTTTTTTTTTTTTTTTTGCAAACCTACATTTTCAATGCGTGTTTGAAACTGCATTATGTAAGAAAAAACATTTCTTAAATCATAACTGAGAATCTTAAATTCATAAGTTAAACTGTTTTTTTTTTTTTTCCACATTGCCTCCTTAACCTTTACTAATAGCGATCTTAAACTCAGAACTCATCTGAACTCTAATTAATAAGTTGCTTAGGATCTCCGGGTTACGCAACTCCAACAGACTGTACATGACTATAGAAAGTACATTATAATCATAATCACACTCTCCGGGGTCACTCAAATGAGGATGAGGTTCCCTTTTGTGTCCTGGTTCCTCTTAAGGTTTCTTTCTCTTACTATCTATGGGAGTTTTTCCTTGCCACAGGCTTGCTCATTAGGGATTAATACAAGTAAATTTAAATATACGTCTAATATTAATCTTGAACTTTTTTGTCTAATATTAATCTTGCATCTTGAACTTTTTGTACTATATTTTTGGAAAGCTGCTTTGAGACAATGTCCGCTGTTAAAAGCATTATACAAATAAAACTGAATTGAATTTAATTTTGTATAAGGCAATATTAGGAAAATATATATATATATATATATATTTCCCAGTATTGAATTATGCAAAATCACCCAGACCTAGTTGCAACCATATTGCTACCTACAGCTATTGGAGTATTTATTTTAGCTACGGTGACCCGGGTTCCATTATTACACAGACACACAGAATCGTTTACTCCCATACATGTTTACAGGACACATTACACATAGTAATAGGCTAAAAGGCTTACATGCATTCTTATTGCAGTCTTACGCAATGTCATATCAGTATACCAAGCACTACATTATACATATCAGTAAAGGATGAGGCAAAATTTGTAAAGAAGATAATAATAACAGCCTTAGCAACATCATTAATCCCATACAGGAATGGCCATCGCTACACGAAGTGGGAGAGCTACAGCATGATGTAAGTAATGATTTAAAACAGACACAAACTGATGAATTATTCAAAACCCACAGTGCTTAATGCTTTAAAAAATGTGATGAGAAAAAGAACTTGCTTGCCAATGCTCATTTTAATTTAATTTCCTTGCTGATAACTGCAAGTGAACTGGAGCTGTTTTAAATATCACTCTTGTATTTAACATTTAGAACCAGTCTGGACGGAAGAAAAGAGCATTTTCACATGGGACATTTTCCTTATGCGTTCCTATGTTAAATCATCTTCTAAGCAAACTGACAGACCCATAAATATTGCCTGCAAATAGTTTGGCTTTTATTAAAGGTAAACTTGACATTTAGTTGATAACAGACAATTATCTACTATCTCTCTCTCTCTCTCTCTCTCTCTCTCTCTATATATATATATATATATATTTATATATATATATATATATATATATATATATATATATATACACACACACACACACACACACACACAAACAGAATAAAACTTTAGTTTAGACCCCAATAAAAACGTATTTGCTTTTCAAACAAAGTAATTGTCAGAGCAAACTTCATCCCTTTCCTTAAAAGACTTTGTGTCCTGTCAGATTTGCAGCATTTTCAGCCTGATCTCTATTTACACATGTGCCGCATATATGTCATTACTACAGACAACATTTCAAAACCTTTCTCTGTAAAAAGAACGGGGAAAAAAATGTTCAATATCTCATTTACATAATGAAGGTCTAAATGTAATTCCCTTGAATGTAAATGCAAAACTACAGTCACAGCTTGCTGATGTTGTGTCACCTGTTCTCTCAATTAACTCAAACCCACAACAGACTAAAGCTCCACCACATGGTCAGTCACATGACCCAATTCCCAGATCATGTTCACCTGGTTATTCCTGGGTTCTCTTTCTGCATTTGACTAGATACCTCAGACGGGGGGAAAAAAACCTCGGAATTCCTACTCAGGAACTCGGTATGGTCTCTTTAACCAGTGACAGCAAGTGGCAACTAAATCAACACGGTTGCATACACCATCACCAACAGCACTTATTATCGTTCAATGAGTTATGCTATATATAGAAGCAGATCAATCAATTTATGACATTGACTTCACAGATTGCTGCATGTTGTGGAAAATAAAACATCACTCATCACAGTTGGCTGGCTGGCTTGTCGTTAACAATAAACGAACATGGAAGCAGAACATGTTTTTCCACACTTTGTAGCCCGAATGCATGTAGGTCCAAAATCATCATTCATCATCATTCCAAACTCGCCCTTCCTGATTCCTGCATCTCAGAACATCTGTATCTAATCACAAGCTCACTTTAAAAACCAAACCTTTTCATTCATTCAGTGTGAAATCTTGTTCCTAGGGCAACGAGTCTAAGGTTTTGTTTTCTTATTGCTATTCTTGTATTAACTGTTCTTGTTTTTGTACACTTTTGATTCTTATCTTGCACTGGTTTAGTCTGATTGCAGATCACCTTAATGTTTGCAGGTGTTTGACATTTTTCATTTTTTGGATTTGCCTTTCTGATTGTTTGCCATTTTGTGTTTATCAGTACAACCTGTACTGGCATCCAACGAATGTCGCTATTACTGACACTAGAGTGGTGAGACATGGTCAGGAAATTGCAAAGTCAAATCCCAAAGAGGCCACATGGCCGGGTGTACAAGAGAGCAAAACTGCAGTTAACTGTATGCAGAAACTGCCCTGTGATATATCATAAACAGCAGCTTGAAAAGATATGATGCTAGCTTGATTGCGGCTAGCTGTCGCGTGAGAGAGGAAAGGCTTCTGAACAGAGTGTGTATTACAGAAGGGGAGGACTGACTCCCTTTAATAAGGCTTGATCCCCCCCCGAAGGATGTCAAAACACCGAAACATGTTGTTTGTGTGTGTGGGTGTGTGTGTGTGTGTGTGTGGGGGGGGGTGTCTTTGTATTGCTCAGTCTATCTGAAAAGAAAATGTCAATATAAAATTGACCACCCCTTATATGAGTCATGCTATTGTCAATGTATGAGCATGCCCAGTAGGCTAACCAACACTTTTGTTTCTTTCTTTGAAAATAAATGTCATAATCTAAATATTGTATGTAGCATTTTTTTTTTGTTATTTACTGCATATTTTTGCTTCATAAATAAGATAAAATTGAACTGAGTTTGCTTAATTTGGTTCATGGAAGCACGTATCGGGTATTACGCAAACAAGTTAATCTGGGCAAACCTCCAAAAACTATTATTGCTATAAATGTATTATTACAACAGTATATTACTACAGTCTTACAAAAGCTGCTCTTAAGCTCTAATGTCATTTTTTTCTTTATCTTCTATTTTAATTTTTATCTTTTCAACACTAAAATAACTCTGGTTAGTTTGGCTTCCTTTAAAGTGTTGTAGCATCCACGCATGGCCAAACACACAAAGACCTACAATGGAGAAAATACTGTATTTTCAGTAATAATTCATGACAGTATTTATAATATATGAAAAAATGTTTTTGTTTTCAAAAATACAGTACATGTCCGTTTTAAAAGCATCAAAACATATACTTCTGAAAAAATCAAACATCATCAAATGTTACAAAAAGGTAATAAAGACAGCCAGCAGCACATGGCACACTCACACAAGCATTACTGTGATAAGAGCCCCAATCGTTACCTACCCGTACTACTGCCTCGCCCTCGGTTCACCTGAATAAAGCAGCTTAAACCTGCTCAAAGGCGATGCAATTTGCCATGCAGCCCTACAGCATCAACTGCAAAACATCAAAAAGGAAAAGGAATGGAATCTTTCACACACCTGCCACACACTCATGGCCTTGCACTCTCTGCATTTATGCCTTCACAATTGTTAATACACTGCATACCGCATAAAGCATGCAAAATAAAAAGGAGATTCTCCAGGCAAGCACAAATAAATGAATCAATACCAACTCGATTTAGAGCTAAATGCTTTCAGCCTCATCATGAATAAATATATATGAATAGTTTTTACACATGATGTCAGTGTTTTTACATACCCCGAAGGCATAGCATAGCATAGCTTACTTCTGCCCCATAGTTATTTTCTCATACTGTCAATATCTGTCAAGGCCAAGCATCAGTGCACAGTAGTGATGGATTTGGTGGAACACCCATGCCACTCAGGCTGCAAAACCCTGCTCGAATCTAAGAGTAAAATCAAATATAAACATACTGACAGACCAGTGATCTCACCAGCAAGAGAGTTCGGACAAGCATTCTGCAAATGTATTTTTGATTTCTTTGCAACTTGATTTTTATTAAAAATAAACTTCACCTCTAGTATTTAGCTCATTTTCTCTTCACCTGGCTCTAATAATAGATCATAAGCTGTTTTTTTCATAGTAATTTTAACTAGTTTATGAAGAATCACTAAAATATCAAGTGTATATATCAGATATAATACCAGTATGATAAATTCTACCACACACTATGCGATATGGGGCAATTGTGACATTTTTTTTATAATACTGTTTTTTAATAACAATAACCAGTAACAATGAATGGATCCAGCGAGTATAATAATCTTATATAATGAGTCTGCATTATAGATTAGACTCGATTTTTTATATTAATTCATTAACCCAGAGCGTGTATAACAGTACAAGCAATAATGATTTCTGGCATAAGTCTGATTTTCTTCTTTTGCGATTAACTTATGTAACAGCTGGCTGGGTTTTATATATATATTTATATATATATATATATATATATATATATATAAATACATCAGCCATGACATTAAAACCACCTGCCTAATATTGTGTAGGTCTCCCTTGTGTCATGACAGGAGCTCTGACCCATAAGGCATGCACTCCACAAGACCTTTGAAGGTATGCTGTGGTATCTGTAAGTTGCGAGGTGAAGCCTTCATGGATCAATGCAGCACATGCTCATGCAGCACATCCCACAGATGCTCTATCAGATCTTCTTCTACATCCCTGTTTACATGTAAGTAAATTTGTGATATTGACCATGTTAACGATTTTGTACAGAAGATTTGGTACAAATCTCTTCTACTGAAGCATGTGTTCAGACGATACATTGATGGATTTCATCTAAAATGGATCATAAGCTTTTGCACAAACAGCTCAAATGAACTATGTCTTTAAAGCAAAAATGGGACATAGCAAATATTAAGAGACAGTGAAAATCATGTATATATTTCAAAGATTCTGCCTTCACTCAAGTTGTTTTCAGTAATATAATTTGCAATATAAAAATAGTTGTATTACATTAGGAAAGAATGTAAACTGCATTTTCGATAGTTATCTTATATAATGTGTATACACACAGATCAGCCATAACATTAAAACCAGATGATTAATACTGAATATTGTGCAGGTCCCCCTTGTGCCCCCAAAAGAACAAGGCATGGATTCCACCTTGTAACAGTCCTTGGAATGGTGTGCTGAGGTATTTGGCGTCAAGACGTTAGCAGATCATTTAAGTCTCATAAATTGCGAGATGGTGCCTTCATAAATGGGACTTGTTTGTGCAGAACATCACTCACACGCTCTGTCATAGTGAGATTTAGGGAATTTTAAGGCCAAGAAGCACCTTGAACACTTTTTGTCATGTTCCCTTAAACCATTCCTGATCTATTTTTGCAGTGTGAACGGGACAATAATCTTGCTGAAAGAGGACACTGCCATCAGGGAATACTGTTGCCATGAAGCAGTGTACTTGGTCTGCAACAATGTTTAATTAGGTGGTACATTTCAAAGTAAGTTTTATGTGAATGACAGGACCCAAGGTTTCCCAGCAGAACATTGCCCAGAGCATAACACTTCTGCATCTGTTTCTCCATTTTATCCCAATTTAATCTGCAAAAGCCTCTCATTATATATCAAAACTGACTTTACATTAACATAACCATAATATAAATGATTTATCACACTTAAAAATTACATGTTCTCAAAATGACATTTGCAGATTAAATTAAAGCTCACACCCTAACCAGCGTAAAGCAGTTACGGAGAAGGAATGAATGACAAATGACTAAATTGCAGGACAATCCACCCTGATAAAAATGCATTAATATCTATTAGACTTTTCATAAATTTATCAGCTAGGGGACTTTTAAACACTGCTCAAAACCACAAAGGCTTATAATAACAGAATTCTGCTTTCAAATAATTTAACAAAGCTATGGAATCGAAAAAAGGCTGTAGATTGTTCACACACGGTTCCTGTTATCACTGGGTATTGATAAATTGCACTTTCAAGCGGTCCTCAAAGGCCCAGTGTGATCAGTGACCCCTCAGATTTAAACTCTCATTCAGCTACCGATGGGAATAATAGCAAATAACCAGAAACTTCTGTTCAGTTACTATCACTGTCCTGATAATACAAATACACACCAACATTTTGGCAAAGCACAAAGCATTCAGACAAGTGAACATGTGTGCTGTGGTTCTGCTTGAACCAAAAGAAAGAGCAGTTTCACAAATCTGCAAGCAGCTATCTGTAGATCTGTAGATGGAGCACTGCAGTAGCCCCAAGCCTTTGACAATCAGCTTCTTCTGGAACAGCAATTTCAGCAGGAGATGAGAAAGAGCTAGCATCCTGTCAACATCTTGATAAAAATCCAGTCTCCATGAGCATGCACCGAAGTCTCATTTATGTTGGGCAGAGCTAGAAATCAGTTTGGGAGAATCACTATGAATGCTACAAATCAGTAATTAAGGTAAAAACCAAGGTGCATATACATATATTTTCTTTCTCTGTATAAAGTTGTTTCTATCCATCCATCCACCCTTTTGCCATTCAGTTTATAAACCTTAATGCAGTGGTACCTTGTTAAGATATGTTCTGTTTGTAACGTCATGGATAAAATTGTGTTTCCATACACCTGTACTCTCATCCATCCATCCATCCATCCATCCATCCAACCTGTTGCCCATTCATAACGCAGTGGTACATTTATAGGCACTAGAACTGTAATGATATTTACTTTGATTCTCTGAATATTGAGAAGAAAAAATTGTTACTTCTGACTGATAAACAACACAAAATAATGTGCATTTTTGTCTGTATAAAACTGTATATTTTCATGGAGATATTTATTATTCTTTATATTATAAGCAAAATGTACTATAAAAACAGATCAATAATTTTTTTAATTAATCCAAAAATAACAGGGTCTGTCCTTTGATTGAACGATCGATTGAAACAACGAGTTCCACAGCAGCATCTGAGGTGTCAGGAAAAAAAAGCTCCAATGTCGGCTAAAATGCCCAACTTCTGCTGTTTCCTTTATTTTAATGGTGAGTTGCAAAGATCGAGACCTACGCTGTTCAAAGAGGGCAAGTATATTAGATGAATAATTAATAGAATGTTCATATATGATTCATGTGTGACTATATGACGCGCATGGTCAGAATTTTGCATTGAGATGCACTGTATCATTGTATCGTTACATCTCTAATTGACAATGTTGAAAGTCATTTTCATCAATACTTTCACCCACTCAACCCTCTTCATTCTGTCTTTCTTTTTGGTATTTGAATGTTAATCCATACTGCAGTGGTTCATCTACAGGTACATATATTTAGTTTGTAAATTAATATATAAAATATGTTCCATCCATCCAGCCATCCAACCATCCATCACTCAGTCATCCAATTTCAAATCCATACTGCAATGTTGAATCTGCATAGTTTATAAGTTTAAGTATGAAACTCTTCCCATTCTTCCATCCATCCATCCATCCATCCATCCATCCAGCCATCCGTCATTATTCTATACTTTCCTTTTAGTCATCCAATTTTTAATCCATTCTGCAGTGGTGCATCTATAGACACTATTGAAGGTTTCTATGTTTCTATGTTTCTATGTATCTATCTATCTATCTATCTATCTATCTATCTATCTATCTATCTATCTATCCATCCATCCATCCATCCATCCATCCATCCATCCATCACTCTATCCTTTCTTTCGATCATCCAGCTTCTAATCTACACAGCAATGATGCATTTACATATATTTTTTAAAGGAATTGTGTAAAATGTATCTTGACTCATTTTTCCATTAACTTTTTTCCTATCATTTTTAATTTTTTTTAATCCATGCTGCAATTGTTAATCTGTTGCTCCTTATTTTTGTTCATATCACATCTCAGTGTGTGTATATTTGTATTGTCAGCAGCATTTAACAGAGCTTTCCCCTTTATTCCCACTGGCTCCGGTTGGAATTAGGGTTTCTATCTAAAGAGGTCACTGATTACCCTGGGCCTTGGCGGACTTCTTGAAAGTTCAAAATGTTATCAAAACCTAAAGATATCATGAGCGATGTGTAACTCTTTCACTGTTCCCAGTCCCTTCTCTACTCTTTGCCCTGAATGAATAGCTAATGCTAAAGGTCATCCTATTCAAAGTCCATCTTACACGCTACAGCATTGCACTGCCTCAATGGCTTTAAGTGCTTATTTACAGTCTGTGGCATTTGACAATCCTTATGAGCCCAGCATATACGGCTGAACATGCAGAAAACTTCTGAGTTTGTGTTTGAAAGTGGATCTTCAGAAGAACGCCTGCCGGAGCTTTATGAAGGTGGTCTCGCGTGCCCTTGCTCCAGAGCTAATTTTATCAGATGTTCCGACACGGTCCAGAAGCATTCCATTATTTGCAGGACAAATGTGTCCCCCCCTCAGGCAGACAAATGAGAGCAATGCACTCTGAGGAGAACAACAACATTGACCCTCCTGACCTCAGCACGATAGATTCTCTTTCACGGCTTTCTGTAAAATAAATAATTTTATTCTGAGGGCATGATCAGAGCCCTTTAGACTATCAATTATCCCCGCTATCGGTGGCAGCTAAAGCTGCGGCTCCACTGAGGGCACCTTCCCACAGTGTACCGTCTCATTTAGAGATTAATCCAGTGGCTAATTTTCTAGTTATAATGAAGGCACTAGTTGTCAACTCTAAAAACTTATCCGCCACCAAGCACCTAGTGTTATCATGGTATAACGGCACACACACAAATTAAAAAGGGGTCTTGCATTCTCTGCACATACCCAATGAGCAAGGTAACCAGATGGCTATAAAATGCCATTTAATACTCTAAGAAATACTGACTATTTGATACTATACAGCTGCATGGTAAATTTTGTCACCTTTCAGCAGGTTTAAGCTGCTTTATTCAGGTAAGCTGAGGATGAAAAGGGCGAGGCTGACCGCTGAGATGTCGTCTGTCAGCATGAGATTTAACATTGCGTCTGAAACCTGACTGTCACAGTAAAGGTCAATAATCTTCTTTAAATGGTTGCATAAACCTTGAAGTAGTCTTTACTACTTGCAAATATATGTGGTTTATTTATAGCTAGATGATTCATCATGCTTCGGATTAAACAACGGTGAGAAGCAGTCGTGGCATATAACTACACCCTGCTTGGCAGTACTGTTCCAAAGATCTCTTAAATCTAATCTAGCTAAAAAATAATAATAATAATAATAATAATAATAATAAAAATGTATGTCTTATAATTTGCACTAGGAAACTAATTATTTATCAGTTTGCACAAAGTAATTTGGGAATGTTTGCTATTCACTTTGCAACAAGTGCCTTAAAAAGACCCACTCTGCCTTCAGTGTAGGTGTTTTGAGACATTTCCTCTGAAACAGGAGTGAACAAGTCCTAAATTCATTTCTGAGCACACTGTGTTAGTGAAAGCTCCAATATGCTTGTGTCACATGTTATGCTTGCCCAGAGGGCCAATTAACTGAGCTAAAAAGATGACCCAATTATGTTCATATACACAATATGGTAAATAAGTGAGTACTTGAATCCCTGGGTGGGTGACGATGTAACCATTATCTTTATCCTCTCCTGATAATCTCTCTGGTGATTAGGCATATCATTTGTATTCCCTCCACCAAAGAAAAACTGGAAATATTTAGCTATCATTTCAGCTAGAAGCTGGTGAGTGGTGCCATTTTACTTTCACTTAATGGAGTGTGCTGGAATTGGTGTTAAAGGACGCTTTTGTGCTGCACTTTTGTGAAGAAAAATTTTATATTTCTACCAACATCCAGAGCATGTCCTTAGTCCATGGGGTAAGTGCAGCAGGTGGCAGGATTTGAAAAAGTTCCAAGCTCTAGTTTTTTGGCTCAGCATCCAGCAGTGCTTTTTTTCAATTAAAATTTTTTTTAAAAATGTAATATTTATTAGAAGAGAAAGAGAAAACGACTCTTAATTTGAACAGTTTTTATTTCAATCAACCTTTTTCACACTTCGACTAACATCAGACATCTTTACTCTTTAATTTCATCTTGTTATTCTCAAATGAAAAAAAAAAAAAAAAAAAACTAACCTCATGTATTTTCTTTAGTAAATATTCTACACAAGGTCATGGCAAGCCTACAGTCTATCCCAGGGAACTTGAGGTAGGGGACATGCTGGACAGGGTGCAAACTCATCAGGGGCCACAATCACAAACACACACTCACACACCATGGACAGTTTAGAGATTCCAATCAGCCTACTACATGTCTCTTTGGACTGGGGGATATTCAGAAAAATCATATCCATTGCAGAAATTCAGGTTTCATTAAAATTGTATTAGTATTGTTCTGTTTTAGGATTTAAAAAGTGATACAGATGATTTCTTGATCATTTCTTTTTAAACTACTGTGTAAAAGTCTTAAACACATGCAAGAAAATACTGTAAAGCAACAATGCCTTGAAAAATAACGAAATGTTATATTTCTGCATAAAAACATTATAAGCAAATTAACTAGTACTTTCTTGCATCTTGGAGAATCTTTGACGGTTCTTGATGGAGACTTTTACTGCTGCATTTGCTTCTTTTTTTCATACAAAACCCAGCAGACTTTGTTATGATTTTTTATCTGAAACCCAAAAAATTACATAATATTTTTGTTTTCTTTACCTTAAAAACAAAAAACACTGTTCCATAACATAAAATTTTTTGGAAAAATAACATTTCGTAACTAGGCTTATTGATCCCTAAATAAATAAATAAAAAAAATTAAATTATTAATCATTTAAAAGAGTAATAATTTGTACATTTTGTTGTGATTAATCACAATTAATCACTTTTTTTCTTCATAAAACTAAAGCTTGTATCATCAAGGCTCTCAGATTGAAAAGCTTGAAAGACTTGAATGGTGTGTTTGTCTTCTACTATCCCATTAGACAAGCGTTAGCTACCTTCTCACTTACAAGTTTCATTATTTGCCCACGACTCCCAAACTCTTGTAATACAGACTGTCGAGGTCCTGTGTGGATAATGTCGGTAGGGTGTTTAGCTTTGAGGTGATATGTCAAAAACGACTCGCTTTGTAAACAGTGCAGATTACTTTTGTTTTCTCCAAAGAGTTCCGCCTGGCAACTTTTTTTAAAGTAAAACTTTCAATCTAAAACTTCTTCTTTGTCCTTATCCATCTTTATCCAGTATGTCTGAGTTTGGAAGCACACATCCGTGGAAGTCATAGTTCATAAGTCAGCTGTCACAGGAAGTAAACAAAATGTATATTTTTTATATATATATATATATATATATATATATATATATATATATACTTCCTATGTATCCCTACTTAATTTTGACTCAAATGAGTAGTTTGTGCTTAATTAGCTTCTTCTCCAAACGATATACGAATGATTGAGATCTACAAGTTGTTGTTAATTACACCTGCTATTAGATTTCATATACATCTTCAAAAGCACTACTAATTACGTTATTAATAATGTAGGCTAAAATAAATTCTCTCTGATGGACAAAAGACTGCAAACCATAAACTGCATCTATGCAATGGGCTAGAAAGAAATCTACCCCAAATTCTAGTATATATATTGTGTGTATATTTTTGCTTATGACATTTGGTGGTGGTGGTGGTGCTCTTGGAGCCAAAACTCCAAGACTTTTATAAGATATAATTATATAAGATATATATGTTATTGCTAAAATATAGCTTCATTTTTTTTTTAGGTATTTTGAGGTATTAAGAGGCTCAGCCATGAGAATCCATTCACCATGTGGCCCGGCCAGGATGTAATGTATAACTGAATCCAAAGATTACTTGTTACGGGTTTAATATGTGTAAATTATTCAGATATGCATAAGTGTTATACATATTTTCTGTAGGTGTATTAATTTTGATGAAGATGATTTATCAGTGTAATACTCACTGACAAATGCACTCTCTTTCTCTACCAGTTAAGTAGCATTTTATGCTACTTTTTGTAAAACGATATTAGGCTCTCCTCATTTCTAAAGGAAAAATTACACAAATATAATAATCTTCATGGTTTCGTGACTGCAAATTCCCAACTGGCCAACAAATATGAAAAGCTACAAATATTTAAGGTTAGATGTGAGGTGTGGTGTCACTGCTGTTGTTCTTCATCTGAAGGTCTTCATTCACATGGAATGCAAAAAAAAAAAAATTAATAGTAAAATTAAGAAAATAATATATTAGATTACCGGAATGTTAAAATCCCTAAGATTTTTTGTGACCACTTATGAGATGGTTGAAACATGAAAAAGGCAAAGACTAGAGTGAACCTTGGGATGGGAGTAAAATCTCCCACTCCATGCTGCTGATGTTGTGAGTTCTTTAAAAACCCTGCAGTCTATAGCAGGTCAGGAGGTAAGCCAGTGCTCCGAATAAGACCTTCAGGCAAATCAATAATGTTCTACAGTGGTCAACTTTCAGCTCTTTGCAGGAACTCCCGAGTGGTGCAATTGAAAATAAAAAAGTTCGCTCTATTGCGTGAAGATCACAGGTTCATAGCCGGATGATGCCCTCACCCTTCGTGCCTTAATTAGCCCTGCTCTCTGGATGATAACATCACTCTCTCTCTTGTTGATTATAGTGACAGAAGCCAATCATAGGCGTCTGTGAGATCACAGCAGATGGCGATTAATGTCTCCTCAAAGTGTGTTCGGAGGCATGTAGATCCCTCACTCCTCCCACTTGTGCGATATGAGAGAACAGTGGGTGGTAATTGGCAAGGACTAAAACCGGGAAGAAAAAAAAAAAACTTTCAGTTCTCCTCCTTTCATCAGCATGACGATCAGTGTTATCGGTTTTCTGTTTAGCATATCACTTTCAATATGCTACTGCATCAAAACAATTTACCACTTCCATGTCAGAGCATTCTGCAATTAATTACCTTTCCCAAATAAAATGCATAATGCATACAAAACCTAATTCCAAGCCATTAAACTCAGGGATGAAAGATAATGCTTTAATGAATGGACAATCTTTCAGCCAAAAGGGAAATGATTTATGTATCATACAAGGTTGTAGCGCAGTTAGTGTTAAATAATAAGTGTTAAAACTCTTAACAAAGGAATCATTTATCCTCAGCACTAACATGGCATAGGAATGTTATATAACCCTAAACTGCATTAATATTAAAACCCATGATAATACATTAAACCCACACCAACACTGAAAGACAAAGTAAGACATTAACACATAGCTGCACATAACACACACAGCTGTTAAGTGAGTCATAATATGAGTCAAATCATTTCTTTAACCCCTTCGATTCCCATGTCGAATAACTGAGATAACTGTGAAAACTTGATACTTTGCTCAAACAAAACAAATTCCTCAAAAATGATTTAGGTTTTAACCTCAAAGGGAGTCACATCAAGGGCGCAAATACTCAACAGTTATTTATTACCAATGCATGAATTGCTTGGGCATGCTTGCCATCACAATTTGCCTTGCACGAGCATCAAGAATTGTTGACACGTGGCTGCATTAATGTGAACTGCCGACTAGAACTTTGTTTCAAATTCATATTCTGATTAAGTGGATCATCTGTCTCAATTAAAAGTTGAAGCACTGACAGACATTCATAATCTGAAACTCGGCTTCCATTATAGGGTTCAAAGACCTAATGGCGTACCAATAAAATCATAATTTTTCAGCTGTGAAATTCTGTTTGAGAGAGAGAGTGTGTGTGAAGCTGTCACCACAGCTGAGAGCTTCACAATGCCACAGTGATGTCCTTTATGGCCTCGTAGTCAAATCCTAAAAACATGACAGCTTTTCACACGCGGTGAGAGAAAAATGACACAATGATAATGTTGTGTTTTCAGCACAGAGTGAGGGGTAAAAAAAAAATAACAACGGAAAAAAAAAAAAAAAAAAAACCCAGAGAAAATGCACTCTCTTCAAAATGCCCTGCTCTTTCAGGCAGAACTCATGGCTTTTGGCTTGGCTGAAGTCTGCCACCCTTCATTTGCTTTGGCAGGACTGAAATGGCTTTTCTTCAGGGAATAGATAAATCACAGCAGCACATCTGCAGGCGTGTACACAGAAGAGTGGACACAAACAGCATTGCCTATTAGAATCAAGGAAAATACTAATAATACTAGGTCACATTATTTTGAAAAAGATCACAGCTTCATGCGGCACAGCAGCCCAATTTCCACTACAGCATAGTGTCTGCTTATTACTTTCAGGGTTTTTCCTGTCTAGGAATAAGCAACTACGGAAAAAATATACAAATGTAGTGCTCTTTTGGGTCTCGTTTATCAGTAAGCTGTGTATAAACAAGTAAATGGTGACTAAAGAGTGAAAAGGTTTGAAAGAGGGCAGAGCATGCTAAATCTTCCAGTAATGTAGCTCAGCCACTACAGCTTATCAACCCATACTAGCACTTCCTACTTTTAAAGTATACAGCGCTATTTCTTTTTCATTTTACTATTTCTTTTGTCCTAACTCAACAAAAAGGACGTCTTAATTGCGGAGCGCTTCATTTGGAAAGGACTGAATTTCACAAAATTTTCATTAACTCATATTGTGCAATCAATATAAATGAGCAATTTAAAGTTGACAGTAAAATCTATATAGAAAATTGCTCAAAAAAAAAACTCACTCATGCTGATGTTATGATTTGATTTTCATCAGTGAATCTTCTTCTATGTCAATTTACACAGATTGCATCAGATATGAACGATGTTCCCAAATAACTGGATGTGTAGATCAGTTCCATGTGATTCAATTGAATAACATTAACACAGATTTATATCCAACAAGATATGAGTGTGTATTTTCACAGCTCTGAATAAAGTCAGAGCTTACACCTGAGCTGAGAATCAAACTCACAAAACGGGTGATACAACAGACACATTACCACTACACTATACTACCATGCATGCTTTAAATATCTAAATTGAACACTATAGTTATATTTCATATCAGCACCAGCATCCCCACAATGTATCTGGTCTAGGTTACTACTACACTCACTCTCCATCATTCGATCTAGTAATTATAACTTGCTTAAAGTTCTTATTATTAGTATAAGTGATGAAATCATGATTTTGTTACACATATTATTTTTAATATTTTATCATAGTTTAACCATATATCATTTAGCATTTTTTTGTGTACATGCCTCTCGAACAAATTCTGAATAAATATATTTGTATCTGCTGACTGCTCTAGACAATTAGCAACTTGACGACAACACTGAATTCAAACCAATGTGCCAATATATTCTAATCACGACATGGCATCCAGAAAGCACATCAAAATAGCTCAGTTTCATAAATTCCATCTTATCAAAAATATAAAATTGGATCCTAATTGCAGTGTAGCCTATTTCAACAACTTTCAACCTCATTTTGCCTCATTTTAAGCCCTGCATTCATCCAAAAAGCTATTAAAAGCCCCTTTTTGTGGGCATGGTATACTGTCCTATCAATACCACGCTATCCATACCTGCAACCTCTGATGATCCTAAAATCCCTAACCCATGATCACTAGTCAACCACAATCTCCTTTCACACTCGCCAGATTACTAATGAAACCCTTTTTTGCAATCACCTCCCACTGTGCAAAGTCTTGCTCCTGTATTGATTACAACCTTTTGATCTCTGACTGCTGTTTTGACCGCAGCCTGCTTATCACTTACCGATTAGCCTTGTCTAGTTTGTGCCCACTTGCTAATCACCTGATTTGCTAATTACCTCTCTCATTGTGAGGGTTGTCTATGCCTTTTGTTTCTCAACACTCAATCGTCAGAAGTCAATCGTCGTAGCTGCTGCTCAGGCAGTATAAGCTCAACACACTATGAGGAGAGCTCTAATCAGGTCTTCAAGGAGTTATTTTGTGATGGTTGTGGCCAGAAGTGCTTGATTTTTTAAACTTGGATTTTTTTTTGTGCCTTCTTTGTGGAAAACTACAGCATTCTTGCTTCAAACTACTACCAGGACTTATGTAATTACTTTTTATGATAGCTGTACTCATGTTTGAAGGGGGCTTTGGCTGAATGTAAGTTGTAATGTTTCTTGGCCCAAAATCTGTAGATAATGTGTGGAACAATTGCAGGCTCCTCTGAATATCGCAGAATTTGCTTGGTTTGTATTCATTTCTGTGATTGCAAAACTACAAAATCCTGGAGGACTGACTAACAGGCCAATTCTGTAACAAAAGTCTGTAATTTGATAACGTTCCACTGTTTAACAGGTCACACATTAATGCCACCCATAATGTCAGCTGCCATCTTTGGCATTAAAATGCAGCAAGAAGTGCAAATCTTTTTAAATTCAACAAAATGAATGATCACATTTATCTCCTTAACCCATAGCTTTTTGCTATAAAGTTATAATTCCACTTCCCACTAATCTCCTTCTGATTTTGCTTAATTTACCCCATAAACCTCTATTATTCATGTGGTTAAATTATTAACCAACTTTCTCTTTATACTTGACCCAGGCCAGCTCTGTATTTTATAGCCAGACAGATCAATGGATTAAAAACACAGTATGTCATATTTAATTATCCATCCTTTACATATGAATAATATTAAACATAAATGGCAGAAACCCTTCATATGGGAGATTACAGGTGTGGGGATAGTGTTAGTTTAAATTGAGATTAAGGCTATTTAATAAGGACATAACTTGTTTTTATTCCAACAATATGTTTAACACCTTAAGAATTTAATATTTATTAGGAAATTAATTGCATGATACCAATTAATTTAATAGCAGCTAATACTGTTGAAGATTTGACTTGTACAAGTCTGATTAGTGAACACAAAATTAAGGTTGCACCAGTGCAGGCTTGCATTAAGTGTTAAGAGGGTGAATTCATAAATTCTTAATTCCTAATACAGCAAAAACTGGCCCGCAATATTAACAATATTAACACAAGAAAGGAATTTTATTTTATATTCTCTCATTTTTGTGAACAAACTAATGGATCTGCATTTCCAGTCACTGCTATAGCAATAGCTGGCTTATGTTACCATGTTCTATATGTTTTCCATGCTCATTTCATTACCTAATGATTTAGTGCTGCTTACAAAAATTACACTGCCACATCTAATACTATTTTATTTCAATCCCATTTGCAGTGTATAGTCAACTAGGCCTGTGAGATATAACAATATTGTCTGTATTTGATATTACAATTCCAAGAAATCCATACATGTACTCTGATTATATTAGATTAGATTAGATTGCCAACCCTTGTGCATGTTTTGTAGGGGCGCTACAATTTAATAATTTGATTCAGTCACTTATAAAAATGCAAAAAGATTAGTATATTCCCCCAGGAAAATAAGAGATGAGCCAGTTGACATATAAATCTGAAATGATTTGCAGAGCTGTTTTAAACTCTCTGATATTAGCTACCGCCACCTGGAAGCCCCGTCCATTTTCCCACTATTTCACACGCTCTCGTTCACACCCTTTTAGGTTTTGAGTTGATTAATATGAAATAGATTTAATCAAGGTATGTTTGACTTCACTAACATTAGACAAGTATAAAAAAAAAATGCTAATGGCATTGATAATTAGAAAGTGTTGACGGTGATGGTGGTTTCTTGTGTCCTGCCCAGGTCAAAAGAAACTCAGACACAGTCAGATAACAGATTTGAGCAAAAGATCAACGGCAATGTTGGATATGTAGATATTAGTCGTAATTTCTGAGCATTATAAAGGATTTTTGTTGTTTTTTTACTATTTAATGCCTACAGTTCCTAATATTCATTTTCAGGTGATAATATTATTCTGTGACCCGCTACTCTTTGTAAACTTAAAATAGTGAAATTTTTCTCTCATATGCTATAATTTCTGGACAATTACAATTAAAATTGCAAGTAGGGAAAAACCCATATCACACAAAGCCTTCAGAATGTATTAGAAAACGTATACAAACAAATAGGGGCTGCATCCAAGAAAATCATCCATACCCACTGAAATATGGTGGCAGATCAATAATGTTGCAGCAGGTGGTTCGGTAGCTATTGAGAAGATTACTGAAGCAGTACCAGGATATTTTAGCTACGAACCAGGTTTCCTTTTCCAGGAGGTTAAAACTTAGTCTTCGATAAGCAAATATGTAAAATAACACAGAGATTGTTGCTGGAACACAAAGCAGCAATTTGTAATGGCAATCTTAGTCTTCGGATTTAAACTCTGTTGAAACCCAATGGTCTGAAATGAGCAGAATAGAAGACTGAAATTTTCTGCATGCAGTCCAAGCTCCCTCTACAAGCTTGTTTGACCTTGGTAGAGTCTCACTGCTGTTATTCCCTCTAGGAGAGATGTCATCAAATATTAACTATTAGGGGAGAACATAAATAAGAAATTAAAAACAAAAGTTTAATTATTTGATGTTACAGAGGTTACAGGTTCTCTAGAATTAAATTCTCATGTGGAATCAGAAACACATGGATCACGGATCACTGGACTAAAATTAGCACTGTAGCGCTTGCTCATAGCTTTAAATCTTTTCTAAAGCTGTCCAAAAAGCTCTTTTCTTGTCAAATTCATGGCACAGTCACACACAGAGCAAACAGACAAACCATGGTAATAACTTTCCTCCACCAGCTAAGAAGCCTCTCAATCCCTTTCACATAAAATGTTGAAATTAGGGGATTCAAGGACTTCTTGGGTTTTCAAATGATTTGATTTCTCTGACCTTTTCCTCAGGCACTACTAAAACACTCACTCCAAAACTGACTCGTGGTTCTAAAATTAATTATGGTTGATGGATGCTGTTACAAATGAACACTTTTATATCTAATGAGAATTTGTAGAGATGAGTTATTTTCTACCTTTATACATATATCATTATGCAGTGCAGCAGTACTTCAGCTACTAGCTAGTGTTGAGTATTTAAATCCCAGGATTTTAAGTTGTCCCTTCTGGCATCCATGACCCTATTTCCCTTATTTATCCCTTAACTACTTGGTTATATTCCTGGAAGGTATTTGTTTTGCTCAGAAGATTTCTCTAGATTAAATCTAATGCCTAAAGAAAAAATAATAATAATAATAATAATAATAATCCGTGACAGTCTTGAGTGCCAGTGAGTTGACATGGAATGACCTGTACTTTGTCTATTAACACACGCTGCACTTCTAAAATTCAAGGTGACAAATAGTCTTTAAAGAATTCCAAAACCCAGCATATGGACCTTGGCATCCGGCATAGAGACAGGTGGCTCTGCAGTTTGGGATAAACGTTAAAAAAAAATACATCTGCTCGAGTCAGGTAGCACTTTGAGGAAAGGGAAGCTTACTGTCATATGGGCCCTGTCACAGACAGAATTAAGGTCCACTCGAGAGGTGCAAAGAGCAACACTCTGGGCTGACAGATGGTATGACACATCTAATTCACACGAGGGAGGACTTGGAGTGGAAAACGGAGAAAGAAATGAGATTCCGAGAGTCACTTAAGTGCCAGTGCACATACTAAACCTAATGTAGTGCGCTGATTTAAGATTTCCAAGTCAAATGTCAAGAATTGCAATTGTGCTGATTTCATTACGGCATCTAAGATTGAGTGGCACTAAAGTGACTGTTATTGCAAGGTGGCCTGGTCTGGTGAAGCAGAGACCATTCTGTGCGATTGGTGGAATCTTAACCTCTTTCTAAGGCTGTTTTTTCTTTCTTTTTTTTAAATTTCCCCTCACTTCATTACTGTAAGGAGAGAGAGAGAGAAGGCAATATAAAAGACAGGAAGGCTGTTTCTACAACTAGTGATTCTAACAAAGTGTTCTGATTGATGTATGCTTACATTAAAGCCATGATTCGCTCAGTAGCAGTTGATGTAACAATAACATTATTTTTTATTTCAATAAAAGAGGTAAGCATATATTGGAGAAGTGGTCAGGATGTCATTTACATTAATTAATATGAATTTTTGACTGATAATGGCTGATAATGTTGAAAAATAAAAGCAGGCCAATGCCAGTACTTTAGTGTGTTGCTACACTTACTTAAGGCTATAATAAGGCCACAGGGTTTGAACAAGTACTTTTATGATGTTTCTTAAAGGTCATCCAACTGAGTGCATTTCTGAAGTATGGAAAAAAAAACAAACTCTATTTATAAAATGTGCAGTTAGTACATATGACAGGTCAACAAAAAGTCTAGTTATCTGTTTATTTTCCAATTAAATCTTACATTAAACCTAAAAAAAGCATGATTTTTTTAAAACTGAAATCATTCATTCATTAATTATCACCATTCATTTTCAGTAACTGCTTTATCCTGGTCAGACTCACAGTTGAAACAGATTCACAGTGGTTCCGGAGCCAATCCCAGGAAACACCAGATGGGAATACACCCAGGATGAGAAGCCAGTCCAATACAGTCCACCATGCATGAACACAATCACACACTCCTTCACGCCTATAAACAATTTAGCATTTTCAGTCTACCAACTAGCATGTCTTGGGGAGGTGAGAGGAAACCGGAAAAACCCAGACAAATCTCGCATGAACAAGGGTAGAACATACAAGCCTCAACACAGACGTTAATCCATGCTCAGGATCTTACTGGAGACGCTGCAGCTGTGAGGCAGCACTGCTACCCGCTGTGTCACCATGCCGAAAACAGCATAATGAAAATTTAAAGAGTCCCTTTTTTAGTCACACTGGATGGCAATAAAATCTACTGCATAGTTGAGTCAAGTTCATTTATTTGAACTTCATCTAACAATCCAGGAAGCATGGGACAATAGAACACAACTGTAAGCCTGGGGTCACATTTTGAGAGACTCAACATGGAAAAACTGCTTATTATTTTTCCATAGTATTTCGGAGTAGCCTGAATAATTTGGATGCTTGAGCATTTGTTCATTGAAAGGCAGGCAGTGAAATAATAGTTTCCCCATTCAATCTATATATGTATATAAAACTCATGTCATGTGACCTAAACCTTGTTCTACCAGTGATCATAAAAAAAAACCCATCAGCTATGAGTCAATATATATCACTGAATTATAATCAATTTATTTATAAATACAAAAAGCTGATTGAATTATTGCCTAAATACAACAACAACAACAAAAAAACATTAGCTGTTCAATGAAGTACAACATTCCCTCCAGATACATACCACTCCAAGACTACCAGACTCGGCTGATTTTCTTTCACCCTGCCTCCAATATTTTAAATTGATTACTATACACTAAGGACATCAAATTTGTCCAATTAATTGTATTTCAAATTTCAATTTCTTAAAATTTTTGAATGCACTGAACGTATTAATTCCTTACTGCCACAGAGAGACATAACGTTGCCTTCTCAACAGTTTTGAACAACAGCATTTCTTTTTGGCAAGTTGTCAACATAAAGCTTTTGTGCACTGGTGTCATCAAGGGCTGATCTGCTGGATTTTGTTCAAAAGAACAACACTAGTAGCACGCGCTGCCTTTTGAGAAAGCTAGCAGCCTGTCTTCAGTGGTATAATCAAATAGGCAGAGGACAGGATTTGTCAACATTGTGCCCTTATGTTCACTTTTCTCATTTGGTTTGAAGCAAATGTTCTAGATAAAGCAAATTTATTATTAGTAGTAGTAGTATTACATGGGCTAGCTGACTAATACAGTCAACGTTAACTAGTTGTGGTTAAAGAAAGCGGGCTTTATTCAAGAATTCAAATAATCAAAATTTTATTGTCATTATGTTAGGTACAAACAAAATCTGTTGGTGGCATCCCGAGCCAATCCTATTAAAACAGTACAAATTTGCAAGGTTCCAAAATGACCGATAGCAATAGCAATTACACCAGCAATTAGCAATTCAGGTGAAGTGAATCAGACCTATGATCTCATCATCATGGCACCTGTTAATGGGTGGGATATATTAGGCAGCAAGTCAACATTTTGTCCTCAAAGTTGATGTGTTAGAAGCAGGAAAAATGGACTAGCGTAAGGATTTGAGCGAGTTTGATGAAGGACCAACTTGTGATGGCTAGACCACTGGATCAGAGCATCTCCAAAACTGCAGCTCTTGTGGGATGTTCCCGGTCTGCAGTGGTCAGTATCTATCAAAAGGGGTCCAAGGAAGGAACAGTGGTGAACCGGCGACAGGATCATTGCTCATTGATGCACGTGGAGAGCGAAGGCTGGCCCGTGTGATCCGATCCAACAGACGAGCTACTGTTGCTCAGATTGCTGAAGACGTTAATGCTGGTTCTAATAGAAAGGTGTCAGAATACTATATTACAGGATGGGTCAGGGCTGTTTTGACAGCAAAAGGGAGACCAACACAATATTGGCAGGTGGTCATAATGTGAATATGACTACTTGTCATCGCACCCACTGGTGCTTGTTGAACATCCTATTACACATCTAGTCCCCATTGCCCTTTTGCAGTATTAAAAAAAATAAACTCTTCTGAGCAGACTTTCCACTAGATTTTGGAGTCCATTCAGACAGAAAAGCATTAGGGAGGTCATGCACCGGGGATGGTCAAGAGACCTGGGATGCTGTCAGTTTATACTAAAGTGTTCAGTGGGGTTGAGGTCAGGGCATGTGTGTTCTTCCACTCTGACCTTGGTAAACCGTGTCTTCATGGAGCTCGCTTTGTGCACAGGGGCATTGTCTCGCTGAAAAGGTTTGAGCCTCTTAGTTCCAGTGAAAGGAAAATTGTAATTCTACAACACATTCTATACAATTGTCTGAGCCAACTCTACCAAATACAGGTGTGATGGTCAGATGTCCACTTAATTTTAGCCATACAGTGTATGAAGCCAAAGAGTCAAAGCTTTCTTATGCTTTAATTGGTCGTTGCCACTTTAATATCACTTTGCATGAAGTGGAGAGGTGTTCACCCGTTTCGGAAAAATTCTTGCAGTATTTCTTTTGTTGTCTTTTATAGCTAAATAAAATCTAAATGCGGTAAACTCCTTCCACTGTAGACTAGTGAATTCTGCTGGGACCAGTGTTGTGAGAAAGAGCAAATCAATGGAATAAAAAGAGAACTGTTTTGGAAACATGCACAAAATCCACAGAGATGAAGGCCCATCTGGATGCATATGAATTTGACAGAATTTGGAAAAAATATTTGATTTGCAGTTCAGTAAGCAATCTCAATATCTTCAATAAAGTACAGTAAGCAGAATAATAAGCTTGTGGGAACCTCATACTAAAATGTTTTTTTGGGGGGAGTTTTTTTTTTTATTTATTATGTAAATATGAAGCAAAAGTGCAGATGTGGCTCTTTATCAGACCCATTAGTCCTTCTATTTAATATTAGGGACCCATGTGTACAGATTATTAGAAGACACTTGCATGTTCTTTCCTTCATCATGATATTTATTTGATTTGGTATAATAATTTTATACCAAAAACAGACCATAGACAATGTTATTAATTTGTTAATATGCCCTCCAGGGCTTGATGAATGCCTATCACTGTATAAAAAAATATTTTTTTTTATTTGTTTGTTGGAAGGAAAACTCAAGAAAAATTGTCAAATGCATTAATTAAACCTTTCCGAGTTCTAAAATAAATACACATCTTGAGAAAAATAGAGAAACAGTACTGTATACAGATGAAGCTGGGAAATGGTGCAACTTATGACCTTAGGCAGCTTTATTTAAAAAAGAAAAAAGAGAACACTTCCATAGCTGTCTTTTTTTTTTTTTTTTGTTGCAACAACCACAAACAAAACTTTGCATCTTATTTTATTCCACCCTTCCTTTTGCTTCTATCCTTCTATTCTCAGATTCCTTTCTACAAATCTAAGTGCTTTTAATTGATTTGCTTACTGTCACAGCGTCTACATACATCGGTGTGTGTCTGATATACATTAGATACACTGTATATGAGGAAAAAAATGGGGGCATTCTACACGTATGTGAAATGTATAAAAGGGAATAGTGGATGTGAGCCTGTGTCCTCGCAGCTGAAGATGATACACAACTCAGATCATTGCTCTATTTGATGCCATTTCATGAGTCAGACACAGACTTGTTTGTATATCATTCTGTGCAATCAAATCTGTGCTCGTTTCTATGTAAGTTTGCAGAATAGGGGCCAGATTTTATTATAAAGCAATACTACTAAAGAAAGTCAAAGTTGGTAAAAACCTAATAAACCTCACACCACAATATTAACAACAAATTACACTGGATAGGGGGCAAAACTGACATCATGCTATGCTATGTTTTCCATATAAAACTAATTATATCAAATAGTTTATATCAATTTGGTATATATGAACTGAGAAATCCCAGCCAGTAGACATTTGATTGTGATAATAAAACTGTAATATTAATGTTGAGACAGTTCTACATTCCCCATAACCTGACACACAAACCAGTGATGCAGAAAGTGCAAAAAGAAACAGAGGGCCTATGTTATGTAAGAGCGCTATAAACTTATAAAATCTATGTGCTTTGTAGAAAACCCAGCCGGCTGTAGAAATAGAAATGAACTCAGCAGACAATAAGCTACAGGCTGAGAAACCTCACTGGAACAACATGTGACTGTAAACCACAAATGACAAATGTTATTGTCTTATGCAATTTTTGATTAACACTTGAAGATAAATGAAGGAAGTGTCATACCTTCCTCCGCATCTCCACTTCCTTTCGCTCTAAAACAGGCGTTAATGCATATCTTCACAGTGTGTAAAGTGGTTTTCGAACAAACCCCGTAGAGCTGAATAAGGTCAATGATAACTCCTCTTCTATAAACAGCTCACAATGTACAGTGGGAAAGTATTATATATTAATAGATTGTACTATAATGGAATAACTGATTCAATGTGGACTCCTTTGCTTACACAACAGTTTCTTCCTACTAATGCATTCCTTTTTTTTATGGTACATAAAGTGTGAGAGTCATTACAGCTGTACAGAGGTTTAGTGTTCATCGCAGGCTCCGTTAATCAGACACAAATACAACATTCACACAGGACTTGATTCATTCATCATTAATGTACAAGAGAAGAATACAAGTTTCTCGAGCTCTTTGGTACAGTATTTCTCTGTAGCAGAGATGACAGTCAAAGATTCGAACAAAATGGCACACTGTACTGATAGAAGCCTCTTTTGTATTTCATATGAATAACTTAAGTTATACAAGAACCACCACCGGGGTGGTAATGACATCACATGTTTTATTCCTTTTATACAACAGCAATTTGCCAATCATTACAATTTCAATAAACATCATTGATACATGAATGATTAAGGTATACAGAAAAGGCAGGAAGATAAGAATGCTGTTAGTCTAGCTCTTTTGGTTCGGTATTATGTAAGTGTTCAGTATTTTGCATATAACTCTTAACTCATGACAAAATGGCACAATGAGCTGATGGATAAAAGCCGTTTTGTTTTTCTTATAAATAACTAGTTATGTAAGTTATGTAAGATCCCCCAGCGGGGAGGTAACAACATCATACAAGTTGATTATTTGCCAGTAACCACACATACCCACGTGTTTTAATCCTCTTATACAACAGCAATTTGCCAGGGATTACAATTGCAATAAACATCATAGTTTTACCAAATATGGTTACATTAAGTGCTGTGGTACATCCCTGAGACAAATTAATTCCTGTTATTATCTACATTACAGCAGTATAAACAGCAGTTCCCTCACCAGCTTCTCTGTCCTTCTCTCTTAAGTTGTTAATAAGAAAAATAAATGCAAATCATGTTATCAAGTATCTCTCCATGTTGAAAACCTCTGAAGATTCATCAAATAAACAATTATATTATACTATATTATTATTATAGATTATTAATTTTTGATTCGTTTCCTGTTTATAATTACCTTTAGATGATGGCAAGTGTCTGTCTTTCAAGTCCCTGTGAATGAGCTGTTACTATAGAAACAATAACTTATTCAAACTGCACATTAATATAAACCATAAATAATTTATGGTACAGCTGGTATCACTGTAAAAGATGTGCTGTGGTAGAAAATTAATCAACACCTCCTGATTCAGGAATTTGAAATCTCTGTGGTATAAAGGACATTAATTCATGAGCAAAGAAACTGAGCTACCACTGTCTGCTAGATTAAGGTAAGAATATGATGACCACACATATGGTTCCCTACAAAAATGAAAATGCAAAGATATCAGTATGAACCGTGATCTTCATTCAAAATTTGAAGGCATAAATCATCTTTTAAATACATGAACAACTTCATTCCCTCAAATTTGGCAGCTTTGTTCTAAACTAAATGAGTCTTTGCAGTGTGTTGCTGTGGTTAGAAGGGACCACAGGCCACGCTCTGTTTCAGCTGAGACAGAGCCCCGCTGTGGCTGGCACCATGCTCTGGGCAACAGCACACTCTGAGATGATATAAGTTCACATGCACAAAGGCAGAGAGGAGGATCCTCTCCAACCACAAAGGACTGAGACCGAAGTTGGCAGATACAGAGTGAGTGAGTGCATGTGAGAGTGTGCTTTGGTAGGGACCAAACTTCCACACAAGGATATGAAAATAAAAATTTATGAATCTTTCCCAGCACAAGAAGCATCCTCAAAAAAAACCCTGTAGTTATTATCTAAACCTATGAATAGCCGCTGAGTGGATACCGATATTATGGTTATGATTATATCTGAGCAATAATTAGCTGAATTAATGATTTTTATGAACAGAAGCTCCACAAATGGATATTAAGACGAGTGTGTCTGTGTGTGTGTGTGTGTGTGTGTGTGTGTGTGTGTACAAGAGTGCAAGTGACAGTGTGGGTGGGAGGGAGGCTGAGAGAGTGAGAGAGTCTGTGTGAGAATGTAAGTGATTGAAAAGAGTGTGAAATGAAGTGAGTGTGTACCTGGATCTCTGAATGTGATAGATAGATAGATAGATAGATAGATAGATAGATAGATAGATAAATATATATATATATATATATATATATATATATATATTTACAGAGAGAGATGGACAAAGAGCTAAAGAAAGGATGGGAGAGAAAACCAAAGGATGGGTGGTGTGTGTGTGTGGCGTATTGTGCCAAAATGGTACACTCGATTTGTCCTTAGAGTTCTTATGCAATCACACACATCTCAACAGCTTAGATTCCAGCACGCGGACACCAGTAAAAGAAACACGGCGCGCATCCTTAACATCTTCTTAGAATATCCCTTCGCAATAAAAAAAACACACTGACTCATTTAATGAGTCCAGAGATTCCAAAAAAAAAAAATCTAATTGAGTCTTAAACAGACTCAGCGTTAGCTTTCCGTTGCGCGCGGCATCGCAGCAGAAATGTGAAGAGAAGCACTTACTTTAAGACGGCGCTGTCCCCTTGTCTCACCGTGATGTTGTCCTTTAAATAAGAGTCTCCGCTCCGCGCTGGCACTCCTGCAGGCACAAGGAAGAGCAGTCTCAGAGCCAGAACTGCCAGGCATCTCCAGGGCACAACTACATAACCACATAAGCCCATGTTTGTTTTGTTTTGTTTTTCCCGCTGTTGCCGCACAAAACTTCCCCAACTAAACCGAGCGCGCAAAAAAAAAATCAAATGTGTCCGATATCAGCGGCTTGTCTCCAGTTCAAATTTCCAGCCAGAGCGGTTTTTATCCCAAGCCAAAACAATGTCCTCTTGGATATTCCTCGAAAACTTCCCGATGCCTTCGCCTAGATGAGCTGGATATGAAGGAATGACGCAGAGCTTCACCAAATGCGCCTTCAGTGATGCTCTGATGAAACCACCACTGCACTGAAAATTCCGTTTTATCAAACTGCAAAGCGCATCATTAGAGTCGAAAGCACAAGGCAAGCTGATATTCCCGAGAAGAGAAGAGGCGCAGATGTTCTTCCCGTGGTTAGGTCAGAGGGAGACTGACGGACCATCAGCTGCAGCTCACAGATCTGGACTGGAGCGGAACTGGAGCGCTGAGTGAGCGCACGCGGGAAACGAGAGCGCGCGATTTTTTTTTTCTCTCTCCCCTTTCTTCCCTTTTTTTCTTTTTCTTTTTTTTTTTATCGTGCAGCAGCGGCGGGGGAAAAAAATATCTGCTGAGATCAACCCACGCTAAAGCACGCCACCACAACACTAAACGCGCTCTTTACGTACCCGATCATAACCACGTGTAAAAAGCTCATAAACCATCTTACAGGCCTACATGGTAAATATATTCTGTTCATGTCTAGCCCAGAATGCTTTATGCCTTTTTTATGAGCCCAGTAGAGCGCAGTTAATAGACAATTCATAAAGTCTTATGTAACAGCAGTTCAAAAAGTGTTCTCCCAGGACGCACGGGAATAAATCTGTCACACATCATCGTCCTCTAGTTGAATTTGTCTGGGGAGATCGAGGACCGCTGTAACACTCGTTTTTAAAACAGACACGAGGCATGATGGTGCCAATGACATTGTACATACATAACTGTATATAGTGCAATGAGAACGATATAACATGCATTATATTAAACCCCTATAGGCATCCAGGATAGTAAACCCCATGACCTATTCTTTAAGGCCTATTCATAGTGTGTATAAAATATACAGAGGTTGTCCTATTGTCTATATACCATGGCAACTAAGCTAAATTCTTCTTTATGCTTCTTCTCCAGCCTAGTAACTGCAACACTCCAGACTCCAGCAAGGACAATGCATCTCACTAATCAATCATTTAGTATAGCTGTTTATGAATGTTTTAGGAGGCCACACTGAAAAAAAGATTCTCCCTATCACGTTTATAAAAGTTTCAAGTAAATTGCATTATGGAAGTTTACCAAGGGGGCGTGTTTGTATTTGGAAGTGACATCAGGCCAGGAAGAAAATGTGCTGAATATATGATTGTGCTGATGCTTATCAAGTAAATCAGAAACAGAAGGGGTGTTCAGCACATTTTTCTTCTCGGTCGTCGAGGCACAAGGTGCTCTAAAATGCAGCCGATTGTGACTGACGTCACTTCCAAATACAAACTTATACTCCCACATATACTCCCACCCCCTACGACAGGTTTTTGTGCAAGGCATCGAAAATGCAAATGCAAAGGGAATTGCGATTCCATTTGAATTCTGGCAGGCTCCATATTCAACGCCTAGGAACTGAAATAGCAAACTGGGTAATTGCTATAGCTATTGCGATATGACAGGGTCATAACTCGTATGACATGGGAAATGCAATTGCAAATGGACTTTGCCATTTAAAAATTTGCCAGTAAGTGCAAATGAAAATGCGAATGCATGATTTTTTATTTTCATTTGAATTATGTCACAATCTGTGTGTTCACAAATAGAGAACACAATTGCAAATACAGCTTACAATTAGTTTTGCAAATAGTCCGGAAAATACTGCATAAACAGGCAAAAATAACAAAATGGTGAAAGAGCATTCCCTGGACATGGCATGTGCTAAGAGGTCCAGTGATGTAATTCAGCCATTGCTTGAATAGCTACTTTGGCTGCACACTAACACTTTTATAGGGATTTTATAGGGATGTCATCATTTTGTCCTAGTCGAATGGCTCCCATTATTCGTCTTAATCTATGGATTTGTTTCCGCTTTTTCAGCCCATTGATATGAAGTGACTACATTTCACTATTTTATGCAAAATTCTACTGTGCATCTGTACTTCTCATCACTTTTACAGTTTGAAACCCAATAATTCAGGTTTACACAAATGAATCTCCTTTTATTTAAATTTACACATAGAACACCACCATTTTTCACAAATTGTTTGTGTAAATGTTAATACAAATGAAATACAAGTCAATTTGTTTGCATCCAGCTTGATAAATAAAGTCCATTGTACATGTGCCAGTTTCTGCTTTTGCAAGTTTAAGATTAATGTGTAAACTGAAACAGAGTGAACTATTTTTTGGAACCCTTAGGGTCTATTCCATTCAAATACGGAACTAAACCCTAAAGTGTTTGTGTAGATTGAGTTCATTAGCAATGTGTTTACCTGCTAGTCTTTTCTAAGTGAGCCATCAACGAATTCGAATGACCAATCCATTGTTCAAGATTTATTACCAATTATTGTAGACTTATCACTTTAAAAAAAAACAAAAAAAACATCTGAATTAAAAACAATAATCTGTTATCAACTTTGCTGCAGCTTCACCATGTTAGGGAATATCAGCTTGTCCTTAACTCATTTCTTTCCTGCATATTCATATAATGTGTTCATTACAGTTATAAAGCAGACTCCCATTAAAGGCAGATTCATGACTGTGAATGATATTAAAATAAAATGCCTTCAGTTGGATTAACCAGGTTATCTCTTAATTTTCCACAGGTCATTCCTCTTTTTACGACTAACGGGCCTAGAGAGGAAATTGTGTGTGATAAGACTTAATTAAAATATATACAGATCTTCCAAATGGTCCAATCATGCTGGTACTAATTTTGCGACTTCTCTTTAAACTTCAGCTGACCTAAGCAAGACGTAGCTTCATTCGGGTAATTAGTATTCCCTTGTTGGAAACATGCTAAGCAAAACTAACGGTAGAAAAAGAAAACACATATAACCATAATTACAACAACAAAAATGTCCTTTATTTGCAAGTAGGTGTAAAATCTATTTAGCATTCAGCAACCTCTCTATCCTTCGAGATTACTTTACTTTTTCTGTTTTGTTTTTTTCCAAGGTCAGTGATGGACATGTACAGCAAGCTCTGTTTAATGTCTTGCAACAAGCCCGGCTTATAGATATAAGCTACAGTTCAACATTAGTTCTCCTCCTAATGATGATTTCTGAGAGGGTCAAATGTAGGTTGTAGACTTGCTTAGGTGAACATTAACACAAAACAGATTTTTAATGCCGTAGGAAAACAACAACAACGTTGAAAACCCTTTGTACACACAGCCAGTGGGCTTGATATGACCACTGCTGTGAGACAAAGAAATTGCTGTGTGTTAACGAAAAAAAAAAAACAACACTCAAATACTTGAGCTAAGTGGAGAAAGAGAAGCTTTTACTCATCACCCAGGGAGCTCTACAAGCAGAATGCAAAATTTCTGCTTGGATATGATGCTGCGGGCTATTTTGTAATTGCAGGGGAGACGATTATGCAGAATCACTGACGTAGTCATCTATACTCTGATTCCTAAACTTCGCTTCTGAATGATCGTCCCCATGAATAATGCAGTGGTTTCCCCGCTTAAGCACATTGGTTAATTATTAATTGAGTCAGGTGTATTAGAGATAAGAAAACGATGGTCTGTGTAGTGCTGCGACCTTTATTAATATAAATATGACATTGATCAATTCCTCTCATTCATCTGGCTCTGTTCATTCTATCTCCTTTCTTTTTCGTCCTTTATTGCCTCCATACGTATTTCCTATTTGGCCAGTACAGCTAAATGACTACTATTTATCCGTTAATTAGGCAGATTTACAAAAACACAACTCATAAATTCGGGGTCCAGCATTGCCTTAAAACAGCCAGTGGAATGCATACATTAAGAATTGACCTAAATATTTATATGAAAGAAAGTGGAGCAATTTAGCCAGCTGTGACAGCTGTGGTCCAAATGTGATCTGTGCTCGTTATATATTCATTTAATATCTGATTGTATGATACTTTATATACACACACACCACAAATCCATATTTAACCTTAGGGTCGAATGCAATTTGAAACTGAAAACTAGGCCATCACTTGGAAATTTCGTTGTCCAAATCTGCAGTAATTGAGGCTTAGCTTTCCTGCTGGAGTTTGTTATTCTGACAGTGGAGGCCTCTCACTTGAACGCAAATGCATTTCAGGCTACACTTATGGACTGTCACTGCACAAAAATATGACTCATTTGACCAGATTCCCAGCTGAAATTATTCATTTTTTGGGCTGTGAGGTAGGGGAGGATACATGCAATGTTGAAAATGTCAATTATCATTCAGCTTGGTTATGCACAGCATTCTGAGAGCGATCACACTGATAAACTAGCTGTCAGCTTAACGTCATTATGATGCTTCTGCAGGAAAATTTAAATAACTAAAAATTGATATAAACTAAAGAAGTAGAAATAAACATTGATGTAAACTAGAGAAGTAGAAAATCATTGAACAAATAAAGCTATATGACTGCAAAAAGCAGGCAGCTACCCTGGATACTGCAAAAAAAAAAAAAAGCAAGTTTATTTAAGTTAATGCACAGTCAGTGGAAAAAACCTAAAACCAGTAAGAATACAATGGGGTCATTTTTGGCCAAAAGGAATAGACAAGACACACATGAAACAAAGTATTAGAAATCAGAATAAATATTTATCACGGTAAGATGTAAGAAACCATCAATCTTTACAAGTAAAGCAATGCACCACTGTGGAGTAGGATATAGTACGATAAGCACACGATATAGAGTAAACTCAAACACCATATCACTAGAGAATATTAAAGAGGAGGACCAGAAAATAGATTTTATCTTCTCGCAAAGCTTCAGAGTGAAATTAAGTCAAAGGTATAGACAAGCTTCGCAAAGTGGAAAAACTCTATGATTTTAGGCAAAAGTGAGGAGAGGAAACATGACCCTGGAGCTAACCAGAAGTTTGCAAAGGGAAGAATAGAAAACTTGCAAAGCAAAGAAGTGCTAGACATGCTGAAATGTGTTTGGACAAAGAGTAGACAAGGGGTCAGGCTGGAAAAAATGATCTGACAAAGGCTGAAAAGAGGAATATGCATGAAGTGTATATGAGGACAAGTTGAATGATTGTGCCACTTGTGCCCCTGGTACCAGCTGGTTTGTTTGTTTGTTTTGTGTGTCTTGCTTGATGACCAATAAACCAATCGCCTCTGAATCCAATCTTCATGAGTTTGGCTGTTTATTCTTTTTAAGATATGACTGAGAATTGATTGTTATATTCCGCAGTCAAAGTTTGTGAGCTAGCCTTGGGTGAAGATGAAATGTTTCCCGCACTTCTGGACACAGTGTATTTAAGCTTCCATCTAGCAGAATTCATCCTCATCATATCAAAATTCATAAACCAAATTAAGTTTATTCAGGTAATTAATAATCTGATATTTATGGAATGTTAGTTTCCTTGGAGATGTTTTTGCCAAAATATATTTCACACAGGATAAGTTCTGGTACAAGAGACCTGGTGAAAGGTATATTTCTTTAGTTCCCTTTAAGTTTTGCACAATCTTGCTGAGAAAAAAATGAAAAGAAAAACAATTTCTTTTTGACCTTTTTAAACCCGTGTTACCAGCAGGGTATGCACACATGGTTCCAATTTGCCTCAGAAGAAAAACCAATTCATTCAAATCTCAGGATGAATTCTAATTAATCAGAATTATTTCATCCTAATGTCAAAGCGATGGAAAGAAGCTACGACTGATAAATCTACGATTTGCTTGAACTCAAACCATCTATAGCTTTTTATCCAACATGTCTCATGCACACTTCTAATAAGACTATGTAGGTTACAAAAAAACCTGTAGAAAATGATTGGATTACTGAATCTCTTTCATACCAACTGATTATGCAGTCTCTTTCTACCAGAATGAATTCTTTCAACCTGCTAGAAATGTGCTATGCAAGACTGTTACGCTGCTCTCCTGCCGTTAGCATCCCTAGCCTAGTGTCATGGACAAACCTCATCTCTAATTGCAATTAATAAGTGTGGTCTGACCATGCAAATGTGACAGGTTCATTTTTTCAGAGACATGCTAGCACACGTGTAAGGTAAATAATAATTGCTAAGCTTTTTTTTTTTTTTTTAACAAGAACTAAAGAAATATAATTGGGTAAACTAAGACGAGGCAGATTGAAGACAACCAGAAGACAAAATGGTTGTAAACCTGGAGAAACAATCGAACCTAACATAACGCAACTTCAACAGAGAGACAAGGTAGCTGTACACAAATTGAGAAAAGCTGACAAAACTGCTTTTGAAAATCCCTATTCACTTTGTAAGGAGATTAGGAAGATCACAACACCCAGAACTACTTACATATCAATCTTTAGACCTAACATGTGATCTTCAGTGGTTTTTGTAATGAAATGAGTTTAAATTTAAGCTACTTGAAGCTAGTTTAATACATTAATTAATTCATCTCTCCCTAAAAAGACTAATGCAGCAGCACTTTAATCCTATAGTCTAGCCAGCCCTCTCATCTCCTGCCTGAAGAAACATTTCCATTGATATCATAAGGCTGCAGTAGTTTGAGCCCAATGTTTGCTTTCTCCACACTTCCACGCTGGACTTCTTATTAATGACATTAAAATAAATGTTGCTGAAAAATGCTAAGCAAATAAGGAAATTGTTATGAGCGAACACATTTAGATTCAGTGAAATTTTCCTGCTATTAAACATCATATTAACAGGGTTAGGGAGTGATTTTAACATGGCAGACACAATATTTTTCTTATGGGAATAACAAAAATACAGCATGACCAAATACATTAGGACCAGAATGACTAAATATTTCAATTCAAACATGTTTCAGTGTGGAACTTTGGGAAACCTTTCGAGTAAAATGAGAGTGTCTCACACGCTTTCTTCCACTCTAATAATCTTAGCATTAGGCCCAGGTTGGTCGCTGAAAAAATAAAGTCGATTAGGACTATGCTCCATACTGGCTTTAAAAAAAAAAGCATGGAACCAAAGCTAGTATAACACAATCTAGGTCCAGGCCAATATTTAAAACATTTACAGTAATATTTTGTGTTAAGGCAACATGAAAGACTCAGGAGCAAGCTTAAAATCCATATACAGGACATTTCGAGTGTTTCCAGACCTGTAGATTTGTGCTTTGTTCCAAAACCTGTTACACTGTTAAGTTGTCTTACATTTACCTTTCTGGCATTTGGCAGACGCCCTTTTCCAGAGCGACTCACATTTTATACAACTAAACAATTGACACACATTTTCTCTTTGGCTCTGTTTGTTTTTTTTACATCGTACCTGAACGTGTTTGTGCATTTCACATGTAAGTAAACTGTTCTCTCGTTGCTCAGAAGTGTTTATGTTCTGAGGTTCCACTTCCACATAGCGGCCATCGATCAAGACGGATAGTTAGCACCTCTGCAAGCTTATTGTGGCTTTCTTTAGCTGTAGCCATTATCATTTAGAAGTATGGGCAGGAATCAAGGTTTCCCTGTGAAAGCATTGTAGAAATTCACCTGTTTCAGAGAAGAGCCATTAAAAGTCATTTCAAAATGGTCGTCTGTTGGGTCAGATTGCTTCAGCCAACTGTTCGTCTTCAGTTGGTTTTGGTGTTTTCGTGTTCATATTTGTCTAAACAAACCAAACCAAGGGAGAAACACACATGGTTGCAAAACAAATGCTCCAAAAGAGCCAGGCATGAAAACACCCATATAAACCAATAAATAAACCACAGACCTTGTCTCTTATATAGCGAACCAACAGGAAATGAGTATGGAGGAAGGTGATGATTGTTTCCCTCTGGTGGCGTGGAGGTAAAATATCCTAGGCTGACATGCCCTACCGTCTCCAATATCAATCACTTAGGAAGTTAAAGGGAAAAGATGGCACGTTACATGGCATTTGAAAGCTAAATAAAAAATACAGTGATAGCTGAATAGTACACCTCAATAGCTAACATATCTCTTCAGTAATGCTATAATAAGTCCAGAAGCTAATTGTCCCAGCTTTTCATAAGTTAAACTGTAAGCCAGACAGACAATATCTTCTGAACCATACACTCAAAAGCAGTTAGTTTGACACAAGATTTACACATGTAGATTTTCAGTCACACCACAGAATCTTAAAGATGCATATTAACTAGTTGTGTGTAAAATAACTGGAAATCAATCTTCGTCAGAAAGAGTGAATTTTGAACAAAACCAAAAAAAAGATTGCATTTCTACTTGTTTGTTATGTTCTCCAAATAGCAAACTTACTGAAACAAACAAAGAAAACAGATGACACTTAATCTGCTTTTGAATATGCTAAACTATATCACAAACGCATTCATTCATTTATTCAGCTTCTGTGCTGTCTTTATCCTAGTCAGGGTCACACTGGTCCTCAGGCTATCCTGTGAGTAAAAAACATTTCATTAATAGTGATATGTTTTTTTTTTTTCTTTTAAATTTGTGACCTTGCATTAGATCTCTATGCTGGATGATAGCATGATATGAGAAGTCTGTTTGTGCTTCATCATGTGGTCCCTACTGTAAACAGTGTATTTTAGTGAAGGGGGTCACGTCTAGAAATAGACCACGATAGAAAAACTTTGTACATAAAGAAATCATTATCCACCACGCATTTATATTCAGTACTTTTCCTCTGCACATTGCAGGCTTGGTAGACAGAATCACAGAGTACTTTTGTTTACAGCAGATGTTGCACCTACTAGAAGGTAGGTGTGAGCTTGAAGTTATAACCCAAGGCTATTTTACAACTATGGATCTTTAGCTTACAGTTAGTCGGAATCCTTCACAAGTAATTTCCTTAACCCCAGAGCCCCTATTCAAGGTAACCTTTAAGGCATATGAAACACCACCACTTTAATGTACAAATCTGTTTGGAAAAGAATGCACTTGTCTTCCCATGGAGACCACCTAACCTTGAAGTGAACTGCAGAAATCTTCCTTTATATAACAGCTGCTGCTAAACTAATGCCGAGTGCTGTGTCCTTGGGAATAAATTTTACTTCATTTCCTGGAACGTTATACCAAAACAATAATGTTTCATTTTGAACACAGCCATGTGAATATTTGCATAACATTCCATACTGAGCATTAGAACACAGTGTATCTATACCTCAATCGCATAAACTCATTATTAAAAAACACCATGTACAATATGACTAGTCAACTCAATAATTATTGGCGCCACTTAATAACAATAAAGAGCAAAAGGTTATTCAGAGTGATTTTTGGGTACACTGGGGATGTTGGGTACACAGTTGATGAAGGACGTCTGTCTGGAATATCCTGTTTCTCTGGTCATTTTTAATAATAATTAATTCTATTATTATTACATTCTATCGTTGTTGTTGTCCTTGCAGCTGCTCCCTGTTCAGAGTCGCCACAGTGGATCATTTAGTACACATGTTTTGATTTGTCACAGGTTTTACACCGGATGCTCTTCCTGATGCAACCCTCCCATTTTATCCAGCCTTGGAACCGGCACTGAGACTTAACACTTCAGTGGCTGGGTTAGCTCCCTGCCTGGGACACGGCATTATTACATTCTATTACTTAAATATATTTATATTTTGTACTGTATTTGGTTTCTATCTAAATCTAAATTCTGATGAATCTGAATTCTACATTTATAGCTCTATAAAGTTATCCCAAATTTCCGTTAAAACCACAAGACATTTAGAAAGTGAATTTTGAACAGTGACCAAACACAGATAGAGTCTTATTGAGTGAACTGAAATACTGCTCGGCTTTCTAGAGTTCTGTGCGGTACTTTTTATATTAAAATATCTCTTTCTTATAAAGCAATCCCTAAATCCCATTAAATAACTAATAAAAAAAAATCTAACAGCTCAATAAAGATTGATATTTTGTGCCAGGATCACATCATGAATCCTCTGTAATGCTTTTGAATTTTTGTCTTTCTTTCTTTCTTTCTTTTTCTTTTCTTTTTTTATTGAAAAAATCGTCAAAATGCGAGACATTTCACATTTGAAATGAAAAGCTGTTTCTAAACAACATATTTTACCTTACACACGAATTTAAATCACTTACAATAGAGTCATATTAAAATACTCTAGGGTAAAAAAAAAAAATTCTCATAAGTCTAGTTGACCTTCAGTCGCAGTGAAATGTTTAATCATATACAAGCACATATACATGTGATATTAAGCACATCTGGCATTAGATACAATATTAGCTTTCTGCTGCATAGAAGACTTCCTAATATGCCAGAAAGTTTGCACAGTGTAAGACAAATGGGTACTGTAGATCCATCCTGTTTTATTCACTTACTTTAATAGCTGAAAGTTACTGCCAGCTTTCACCACAATGAAAAGCCTTGAGTCTGCTTTCTTCTCTTTAGTATGCAAATAGGATTTGGATATTTTTCGGCCTTGGCCATGTATTTTCCATATTCATTGTGGATGATGATTGGTTAGCAGATTTTAAGAATACTTGTTATGAAAAGATAGAATAGAAAAGTCTGTGAGTTTGGAGAACTTAAATATACGATGGGCGAAAACACAATAACAAATCTAAAAACACAATAACAAATCAGAAAATCAAATTAACTAATCCAAAAAACCCAAGGACAATTCAGAAGAAAACTGGAAAAGGAAGGCATAGGTTTTGCGAATGGAACTTTTACCTCTGATTGGACGAGACATCTGTCATTCAGGATATACAGGAATTCCAGCAGGCTGCAGCAGTAGAAAGTGGATTGGTATGTGTATGAACGCAGCTCTGCTCTTACAGCTATCCTTACATCCCTAAATCTGGAATAGTTTTGTCTTTGAAACATTCCTGCATTCTTCAGGCGTCTCTTTAATCTTTATGCCACGATACGCTATCAGTATATCTAAAATCATGCCATATGAACGTCCTTCCTAGCGTTAAATGAAGTCCATTTTCTAAGAAATACAAATACATATGGTTATTTTCTTTAAAAGATTTAAATCGTTCAAAAAAACATGAACACAGAACTCCACACGTGTACAAGAAAAAAAAGTTAGATACACAATTTCATACTTCTTGACAGATGTCTCATCCACTCAGAGGTAAGAATTCCATTCACAAAGTATACCTACCTTTTCCGCTTTGTCTGAACTGTCCTTGTGTTTCTGAATTTGTTAATTTGATCTTGGACTTGTTATTGTGTTTTTAAATTTGTTATTGTGTTTTTGGATTTGTTATTTTGTTTTGCACTTCTCGGCCACCGAATAAATATTACACCAGCAACTTTTTTTAACACCATAACAGATTTTACACAACATGATAAAAGAATACAGTGTTTCCTAATGCTAAAGTTGAACTTATAGCTAACGTATTATTCATGCTTGCAAAATGCCAGCTAGAACCTTAGAACAGTGAGGTTACAAAATGTAATGAAGTATTAACAACTCTGTTCACTGTTTCACACAACCTTGCTTCCTGATGAAGAACTTTAGCTAATGTAGCTCATTATCGTTATGTGAACAAAAGGCAGAAAATTAGAGAGTAATCTGGTGACCTGGAGCCACAGCATTCTCCATCCATCGAGTCAAAGCATATGCTACTATTGTTCATAAATACCATCCTAGTGCATCACGCTCCCATCTCCTGAGTTCAGTCAGGAATTAATTTGAGTCCTGACCCTGAAGCAAATGAACTGCATATGATGATAAATCTAATACGGCGAGCAATTCAGGGCCTGCTCATTCATTACGTCGCTGAGTCGGCTTGGCACGCAAGACTCTTCCTCCTTACACCGGAGGGACGTATACATGCTTTAGTCTCATGCTATATTTAACTGGCTGTTTTCTTTTCCCTTCTCACTAATAGCAAGCTCAGAGACTGTGCTGTTACTTCCAAAAGGGCTTGTATGAATTATAAAAAAAAAGTTTTTTAAAAAATGCAGTAAAAATATCTACTTTAATACATTATTCATATAAAAACATGAATAATGATGTGATACTAAAATAATCTATGCATTCCACATATTCCAATGTACATTATGTAATTAAAATAGGACTATAATCAAATGCATGAGGCTATTAATGATTTTATTGACAAGTCAATGGCTTAATTAAATCTGCACCATTATATTCAAATGAGAAACCCTGTTAATCCGACTCTTATATTTATAGGTACTTATTCTTTATAGGTAAAGGGGAAAAAAACAAAAAAGCCCCAGCGCATGCGGTTATCGATGCTAATTGGATCCAGTCCACTGCATAATTATGAACAGAATTCCTCCTTTTTTTTTCTTTACAGCTAATTTGAAGCACTTGTATTTACAAGATATGGTATTGACTTTAAATGTTCCCCACAGGAAATTTTAATTAAAAGGGACTTAATAAGCCGACATCTTAGTTAAACCGGGTTTACACAGTATAATACATGGGCCGATTTTGCTGTCGCACGCACGATCATGCATCATACAGTAAATAATCTTTTGTTGTAAGTTGAGCTCGGTGGTTTTAGAACGTGGAATGTGACATGCTCAGTGACAGCAGATTTAGAACTTCTGCAACCACCGACGACAGGAAACAACTTTCTGGCAGTGTCCAAAAATTTTGCATGCACTGCAGTGACACCCGTTAAAAATCCACCAATAGAAAGACAGCGTATGGTTACACAATACTCACAGGCACGGTAGTGGTAATGGCAAAAGACAAACAAATGATTCTTGATGTAAAACGAAGAGTTTGTTGCATTGAGGCAGCAGACAGAATATCTATAAATGTCATCACAGTTATATGATGAAAGGGCAAAATAAAATCCAACATAGAAAGCAACAGAAAATTACTTACAGTTTCCAAGAGTGTAGCGAGCTCATTACCATGCAAAAACTCACAGAGTTTATTTACTGTTATGACAATGTGAAACTATATTTATGCTTTTCAGTTGAAGAGCTATAAATCTGTGCTGCATCGGGTAACCAGTATGCCAGAATATAGTAGCAATATTCATTGTTCAGTCTAACATGAAAACACAATATCGCACAGGAATCCTAGCCGGCTTTGGCAGACTTTGTACTTTTTCACTTTGTCTCCTTAAAGGAAATATTCTTCAATTCATATGTGGTGAAATGAATAAGTATTCTGATGTAAATATATGTATATGTAGTTATATGTATATATATTTATGGAGCCATATAACCTTTAACTTGCTGAAGTTCCCAGCTTCCGGTTAGGTATTGAATAGAGATGTCATATAGACCAGCACCTCACATACTTTTATTAAAAAAAAAACAACAAAAAAAAAACTTCTACCATATATATATACAGTACTTGAGTGCATCATAGACTCAGACAATTTTTGTTGCTGTTCAAAATCTTTGAAGGCTGAGAAAAGCTCTGGCTAGCAGGAGTATTGACAGCATTGCCTTCCTCTTCGAACAACACACAACAGTCTGAAGAGAGTTTAAGTCGATGTTAGCATTTATTTAAATCAAAGCTAGACTTACTTCAGAAAACAGTTCAAGGCCATGGGCAGTGGATTACAGCTTTTGAATAAGCTGTGGAAGATGTTACTCAATGCATTGCCATTTTTATTTACAAAAGGCAAACACAGTGTTGCAGACTGAAATGTGAAATCTGAAAGAACTCAGCGGGAGACAAAATATACAGATAGTAGTTTTGCCCGAGTCTACCGAAGGAGTTTGCCTCAGCTTTTCTCTATGCTAATTACGGAGGTGTTTGGATAACACGTACTCCCATCGCTCCCTAAGACTGACAAATCCTGTTCTACCTTGGCACACAAACCTGGAGTCAGGGGAAGACTATGTCCAGTTTTAGTGCAACTTCATCAGTTTTGGATTAAGCAAATTTGGAAGCCACATAAATGAGGAAAATTAGAATACGGTGGTCATTAAATGCAAATTTACAAGGATTATCCAGTAGAAGCTTTGGGCCAGTAGATTTAATTCAGGGACTTTATGGGTATTGTACTGATGTGAAACAGGCAACCTAAGATGAGTTTACTAAAACTTAGATATAAAGTGACTCAACATATGATCTTCTGTCGGTTGTGTGATGTTTAGTAGGCCCACAGACGATGTAGCTAGCTGAGTATTAACATCATTCTTTGGTAAACAGTTTATAAGTGGATATCACTAAATTTAGGTCTGAATGACAAATATGTCTTGTAATTCAGTCACTCAGATATTTTGGGGAGGTGGTCTGGGACATGACCATGGCCACATCTTATTACATCTCACCAGCCTATAACATGAAATATGTTAAAGGTTTCTTTTGCTGAAGGTTTCTTTTGATTATTACTCATTTTGCAATGATAATCTTGTCAATGCAAGCACACTGTTATTACATATTTGATATTTAGCATTATATTTTATTTCATAACCCTGTGCACTGTAAGCAGCTTTATTAAAGCAGTGTTTGTTATGGACTGAATATGATTAGATTAGCAGAAGCTGAAAAAGTGCCAAAAAACTGATGCGAGCATCTTGATTTATTTAGGAAATGACATCCAACAGCTAAATACTTCATTTGAATTTTGTTTGGTATTGGCTGTTTTTGCCCCCTTATTAACTGATAAATGCAGCATAAATGATTTGTTTTATACTCCCACAGGTAGAAAATTCTCATATTTTTTTATGTGCACCAAGAAGAGTATTTTTCCAGTATTTTGTTACCCAAAAGTTCTCTGATTTAAGTAAAAAAGGGTTGTTATATGTAGACATGCCCCACTACTACTGGATCTATAATCCAAAACTGCCTATAACTTTTACTTCGGGCAATTAAGAGTCAGCCTTCCTCAATGAACTGTAACAGCTCCAGTGTCATCCACTGTGTGATATGCCAGTGAAAAGTGTAAAGGGCAAATTTACATATCATCTATATATCAAATTTAATGGGGGCATTACAGAGTGTTTCCTAAACTGTTAGGTTGCAATCCTCAGTCATCCCAAAGAGCCAAGCTCACAGACACAGGTAACCTGGCTGGGGGTTCCAGCTAATCAGTTTGGGTGAGGCAGCTGTGTTCCAATCGCTTGCAAATGCATTAGTGGGAACCAAGGTCTTGCTGACCATCTCACATCCAAAAGCAGGACTCTGAGGCTTAGTTGTTGAATTCTGTAGAATCAACAAAAATAGGTTGTAGAGGCTGAAAGGCACCCAGTAGACAGTCAGTGCAATCTTGGCCCAGTGTGTCCTGTTCCAGCAGGCTGTCTGTCTCCACTAGAGGGAATTCCAATCAACAACAAGCTGACATGGCATACGTGAAAAGGTCCAACTGCACCTGGACAAACTTGTCTGCAAGACTACTCTCCCAGGCAGGTCCCGCTTAGTAAGACTAGGTATACAACCATTAAAACAAATTTTAGGGCCAGAGGGATGGCTTACAGTTCTAACTGGTTGATGCAATTTGGTCTCAAATCAAGGTACCCCCACTTCCCCTGTCCCACCAGTGACCTTGGTGTCCATGGTCCATCCTTCTCCAATGGAGCACTGCTTCCAAGAGGACCCTGTTCATTAGGCCTTCTGTCACCAGAATCAAGCTTTGTGGCATGTATTGCACAAGATGTTGGAAACAATCCTTTGGGTCCAATTCCTGCAGATTTTTCAGTTACGCTATTATGCTGTAAATCTCCTTTTCTACTACAACCCAAAGGTGTTCTATTGGATTCAGAGCCAATGTTTGGGAAGGCCACTGAAGTAATCTGCAATCAGTGTCATGTTCACGAAACCAGTTTGAGACGACTTTTGCTTCATGACATGATGCAATAACAAGCTGGAAGTAGCCATTAGAAGATGGAAAATTGTGGTCAGCAACAATACTCAAATAGACTGTGGCATTCACATGATGATTGATTGCTATTAAGAGGCTCAATCTGTGCCAAGAAAACATTCTTCACACCATTACACCATCTATACCAACCTGGACTATTGACACAAGGTAAGTGAGGTTCATGGATGCACACTGTTGGTGCCAAATTCTAAGCATTCCTGACACACAGGACAGACTTGACAGATTTGGTTATGATTAGCATATGCCCACTAAGACAGAATTTACTAACCACGCTTTTGCATTTGTGCATCAACAAGACTGGCAGAAAGTTGCCTCATCTCCTGACCTAGCTGTCCCACTGCATGGAATAAAAAATCGATTACCTTTTTTGTAAAATTCTAGTAGTAGCAGCTAACACATTGTTGGTGAATACTATATGCAATGCAATATTATAAACTCTCACTAGCACATCATTTGTACATTAGCATTCAGGCAGCTCACATCTGGCCTGAGCCAACCTGCTCAAGACCCGCCATTAAGAGACGCCAATTCTGGGCATGGTTGAGCTGTCAGTAGAAACCTCCTTTTAAGCCCTCAATAAAATCCTTGTATTGTGGAATTTTGAATAGCAAATTACTGTGCCATGGGTTGCATGTCACTATCAAATCCAGCTTGTGTCACTGGCATTTTGAGGGCTGCTCCTCTGGCTAGTTTAGAGCCCGTTTCTATCGACAAAGTGAAGGGATAATCATTCTAAGTGCTTTAGCTCTTGAATGTTTTATTTTATCGGAGGTAGATACAAAGGTTAAGGACTTTTAATTTCCCTAAAGGCAAAAAGTCTTTATTCTTTATTTGAAGACATTTATTTTTATTCAAAGACAGAATATATCTATAAATAAGTGTAAATACTCAGATTTCTAACACCAAATTAATGCAGAATGAGGTTTTATAATTTTTCTTTTTTAATTCCATAACAGCTTTTTTAGGCAAAAATGGTTCTCTTCATTTCTTCTCTCTAGGTCACCCCTATCATTATACAACAGTGTCCCCCTAAACCTTGTGATACAATGCAGGACATTGATCATGCTATTTTTATCTTTATAGATTACAAACTGCAGTGTTATATGTGTAAAAGCATTAAGACTAATGGAAGAGCTTTAAGCTATGCATTAAAAGCTGGTGCCAATACGTGGACGGGTTGCACATTGCTTTGGCAGAAGGACCTACATCAGGAGGACACAGGTAACCAGAATGAGCTTGAAGACTCTCATCTTTCTCACACACTGCCTTTTCTCTTTTGAGAAATATAAGCCTAAACATTTTAATTTTATTTTCTTTCTCAAATCATATGCAATGACATATGCAATTATAAAAAAATGCAATAAATTTGTCATCCATGAAAACACCTTATTGTTATTCATTTATTTGTTGATTGTTTGCAGTCTCTAGGAACTATATTTTGCCATATGTTTCATTGGTATATAAATAAGCCAAGGTTGCAAATCTCTTTCAAAACACAAAATGTGACAAGTCAGGTATATAAAACACAAAATATAATAAGTATAATTAATACAATATAATACTTATAATACAATATATACGTCCAGAAAAATTTCAACATACAATATTAATAGTTCCAGGACAAGGAAGCAAAAACAACCTAGCCTCACGAGGCAAAGAAAATCAAAAACTCGATATTTTGTGTTAAATCATACATTAGTTTCTTGTGGATTTCAAGTTTCAGTCCAGAAGCACACAGTTAAAGACATGCTTAAAAAATGGTACAATGTCATCTATTGATATTGTTTGACATTATAGCAGTAGACTAGTCACCAAATATCACCTGCGAAGGTGCTAGAAGTTTGCTGGCAGTTTACCAAAATATTTAAAGTACAAGATGTTTAAGAAACAAAAATACAAAGAACACTTTGTCATTCATTAGCCAGCTATCAGAAGTAAACTGATAAATTCCCCAACCCATTTCCCCAGTTAAAATTCAAAACATTCCAGTTTTAAGCTCAAAATGTCACCTACTGCATGTATTTTATACATTTATTTTATGCTATACGTATTCATTTATATGTTTTTATGCTATATTTTATGCCAATATGTTACTTCAAGACAATTAAAAGAAAAACACTGTGGGAATTTAAGAGGTTAAATAGAAATAAATAAATAAATAAATAAATAAATAAATAAATAAATAAATAAATAAATAAATAAATAAATAAATAAATAAACACACTTTAGGGCATGACCAAGAGCACAAAACCTTTTGATGACACTCCAGCTTAAGTGACATGACCCCGAATCCCTTTCACTTTCACTGCCAAGAGAGTCTTGGCTTCAATCTTACACATTTATCACCAGTTAGGCTCTGTAGTTCCTTCCATTTTCCAAGAGTGTTGTGACCCCGATTAATAAAGCCTGCATCAAATATTAGAGAATGTTAGTAGTTTAATAGTAGTCAGTGTGCTACTAATGCAGACTGGCTAGTGGACCATGTCAGAGGGGTGGATGTGGAGCTGATGGCACAAAACTACAACAGCAACAGTCTAATTAGAAACGTGACTTGAAGTGCTTGAGGTCAATAAATATAACAGAATACTTTCTTTCACTGACAACTAGTGAAACAAATATAATGAAAAGAAGCCTTGATTTTGCTACCAGCCTGATTGTCGTGGTAAAAACTGGACGAAAAAGTCAATTAGAAATTGGCCAAAATATTTTTTTTAGAAATTATGTCAACTTACATATTTCTTGAAAAGGAAGTAACTAACCAATCAATCCAACAAACAAACATTAAGATATATTACTCAAATTTCTTATTCTTTCCAAAGGAGGCATACTCTGAGAAAATAGTATTGGTTCTAGTGTTTTTTAAAAAATATATACACTTTACAAAAAACACTTGTTGAAGGTGCAAGTTATCGATTAACAGGTCACATGATTATAAAATGGATGTAAGCTAAACCTGTCTAGGACCCCTGGAAGTGTTGTTTCTCTCACACGTCCTTTTCAAGGTAGTCTATATTTCATTGTTACTGTAAGCGTTTCAAACTTGGCCAATACTTGGATTCTTTTTGGTTTCAGCGGGAGTCTATAGAACAGAAAGCCTCCTGTAGGGTCTTTATACTGAAGAAAAAGCACAAAACCTCTTATTTCCTTAAGATATAAATTAAACTGGGTTAAAATAAAACTATACAGCAGAAATTTTAACATATTCATTTTTCTCATGCTATCATGAATCATGCTAATAATTCTGTAATTGATTTTATGTAATGCTGCCATATAGTGCTCAAGAAAAGAGAGAAAGAAAGCAAGGGGAAAATAGAATTTGCAAGATAAAAGAGTATATTAAATGCAGAAGGCGTAAAAAATGTCTTCTTTAATCATAGTAATTTCCACCTATTGGAAACGAGTGAATAAAATTGCATAGTGCTGTTGTTCAGTGGAAATTAGTAGCATGGTGACTGACCTGTTGAGAAGGAACTTTGAGTTCAACAATGCAACATTGCTTTGAAGGGTGACTTTCATTTATATTAGGTCTGACAAATTGGAAAGCACTTGACAGACTCCCTTGATCTTCATTGACTTTCATCAAAGGTTGTGGACTGTAGGAGAAGATTGGAGGATTACTTCTGAGTGTTTGCAGGCTTTGGTCTTAAATTAGTCATGGCTTAAGAGGCAAAGATTCCTTCCCTGATTTCAGTTGTTCCTCATCCATAGAACTCTATTCCTTTAACAATACAGAGCACAAAAGCTGTGTTTTTTTGAGAAAGATGCAAGGTCATTCACTCAGGCAAAGAAAATCCCAACGGGACAAAAAGTGACATGGAGAATAAAGACTGATGTTAGAGAGAAAGGAATCCTAACTTTTGTTCTAAGCTTGTGTAATGACGTTGGTATCAGAAAAGTAGGTCATCAATTACAGAGTCGGCTGTGAGAAAATTAAAGTCCAATATTTAGAAGAGGGGGTTTTTTTTCTCTCCTGTCTGAGCTGGTGCGGAGGAATCTGTATTAGAGAGTTCATATCTTTGATGTGCAAAATAATTAAATGTTCAATGCACTGTATTCTCCTTTGTGCATTTTCCAGAAGGGAAAAAAAAAATATTGATAAAAGTTAACGCTGTGGTGCAGAATGAGTGATGTTGTTTTCAAACTGAGCAGAAATACATTATTGATCAGACAGCCCCGGTTGCTTTTACCATCATTTCTCTTCCCTTCCATACTGGACACGAATCACTCTTATTTCCAAAGTCGCTTAACTGTAGCCTTTACAAAGATAGCGTAATAACTAACAGCAATAGATCATACTCACACAACTCAGTCCGCTATCATCCCTCAGTTGAGAAAGCCATTTAAGAATAATTTATGGAGTTGTATCCGTTATCATTCTGCTCAAGTGGAAAAGATCTGGGAGTTTCTACTAAACATTGCCTCGTTCAGATTTCTATCTATCTATCTATCTATCTATCTATCTATCTATCTATCTATCTATCTATCTATCTATCTATCTATCTATCTATCTATCTATCTATCTGAAACTGCACATCACAGCAGCAGAAAAAAAAGAAGAGAATAAGGAAAGAAAAGGTCTATTAATACTCATCAAAATCTTTAAGATATGTTCAAAAATTGTAATTAAGTATTTAACCACCCCAAGGTATAATTATATAATTATGCTTTTCATATAACCAACACTGTAGGTGATGTAATTAGAATTATTTAATTAAAGGATGTCAATAATTAGAGAGACAATTAGCCAGCGTTAACATAAACAGATGCCCCCTTTTCTCCCTCTCATTTATAATGGAGGAACCTTTCACTGAGCAACGAGTCAGGGTACATAATTATGCATTCGGACCTGTACTATTAATCAGTGCTGTGGAGTCAGAGGAGATTCTTGTGAATGGATGGTATCACTGGCATGTTGATTGTGGGTGTGCAAGTGCATTTGTTTCTAGGGTGGGAATGCTACAAGTTTATATAAATATGTTAACAGTTCATATTACTTAAATGTGGAAGTATCAAAATGGCCGTGAAAGTACTCAAGTATTAAAATGGTTTTTAATAAATTACGTTAATGGCATGTTCTCATGAGTAACTTTTACTACTTATTCATTTATTGCCTGAAAACATTCAGTCTCTGGAAATTTGCTAGTGAGAAATGGAGTTTGTTTTCTTATTAGCTGGCCATACATTAAATGCTCGACAATGCATGACAATGCCCTTGTGCACAAAGAAAGCTCCATTAAGACACGGTTTCAAAGGTTGGAGAGAAAGAACTCTGGTGTCCTGCACAGAACCCTGACCTCAACCCTGCTGGGATGAAGAATATACACCTGAGTCAAGACCCTTGTTCTGATATAGGGTTGTTTTAATGATAATTTCTAGGTATATCTCTTTTATGACTCTCTAGTCATGATTTTCTAATTAAATTCATCAACATCATGTGACATACCATAAATCTGCTGTCTAGACATTTTGTTTTTCTATATTCTTGTAACACCTTTCTTATTAGATTCATTGGATTTACAGAATAATTGTATTGGCATTGTATTACTGTATAGATTACTTTGAAATAAGCTGGAAATGTAATTTATTTAGTCCAATAATAGCACAGCCGTATATCAGCTGACTCAGATGACATCAAAATTAAAATCATTACATCAGCCTATGCCTATAGGATAAATAATTATGGAATTTTATATTGCTTGTCAAGCAAGTTTTAACTAGGTTTCCGCTTTTTATTAAACGGATCACATTCAACAGAATTTCAGTGATTTTTTTTTCTTCTACCAGCCGATCCAAGAGCCCATTTAAGGTAACCCTAGAAGTGCTGATTGAGCACAATGAACCAGCAGTGTGCTTTTACATTTACAGACACAAATTGAATGAATATTGATAGTAAACTTTTCCAAGTGCTTGGATATGAAATTACAATCAGGATGAGGCCATTAGTCACCTTCTATAAGATTATTACCTTTTATATAAGACTCACCAGTATAACTATCTATAAGTAAAATAGCTCACATACATTGAACCGTTGTTTATGAGATGCCTAGTTTGCTTTTACTTTTTGTTAAATATGGCAAATAAACCCTGAGGACTCATGGTGGTTCATGAGTGTAGGTTACTAATTCATTGTAATATTTCCTATCTATTTTTATTGTGGTAAAACGGTTATATTGATAAAACTTCATCCCCTTGAAATTGCTAATAAATCTAGCTCACAGCTGACTGACAGCTTGCAGTAAACTCCTGCTTCAGTTTAGAGAAAAGCTAGAAACAATTTCATGAACGCTATATATTGGAATTGCAATATAATTGTGAGAAGCAATGTGTTTGGGCCACTGTTAAAGGGTTAACTGACATGTTAATAGCCTGCTCGTGTTATCTCTGGGTGATCATAGCACCACATTTTTAAAAGGTGTAATGATTCCCCAGCTAAAATCCCCATCATTATGTTCATTCACAACAAGAGTGCTCTAGTCAAATGACTTCATTTTTGCAAGTTAAATAGCACACAGTGCATTTATCCACTACTGTTTTTAGAGTGCAATGATTTATTTAAAGACTTGCCAGATTAACATCACAGCAACAAAGTGTTGGAGAATCTGTGATTGCTGTGTACCCGTCTGTGCAGTTAATGTCACGTTTTATATTCTGTCCTTTAAAGCAATTCCTTTCTCAGGGCTACAAACAGCTTCAGGGCTTCACAGCAAGCGGACTGATCCATCGTGCTCTGTTGCACCATGACTGGACAAAGCTGACAGCAGTGCTTACAGACAACCCTCAGATACCCCCAGAAACCCCACCTACAGTACCACCCCACCCCATGTTCATTTTCCTACTTAGCAATACACTGCATTGAGCCAGACTAGGTCTGCTGAATTTACTACAATAACATTGAAAATATCGGATACACGTTTCACTCCATGTCGATTACTAATGAAGACAAAACAATATTTCTGAAAATTACCATGAAGATGTTCCTGAAGGCAGATGTTCATCAATAAACGTGATAGAAATGATGTGGCAGGAACTAAAATCACATATTTTTTAACACCTTTTTTCACCTTTTTAATCACATTTGGTTCCCTTCCATATAAATAGGATTCTCATAGACATCATAAATCTTGTTAGTTACATGTGAAAATGTTTATATGAGATATAAATCTAAATATGTTTCTTTTCATATATGATTAGAAATATCATATATGACTCTCATATATATATATATATATATATATATATATATATATATATATATATATATATATTTATTTAAGAAATTGCTTGACAAAAAAATAATAATGTTTAGTATCCACTTTTATGTAAAAACGTATTTTTTGATCCAAAAAGTGTGTAATGATTAACATGGCTGAATAATCTCTGGCTAACTGTGCTAGAGACCTTTGGGATTGCACCACTGCGGCACGCAGCTGGCTATATCACTGGAGACCGCAAGCAAGTCCAGCAGTGCCATCTCCACAAATAACACCCGTCAAAGTGACATGTCTACTCAGTGAGCTGGAAGAGAGGAGGCCCTGGGCTGCATAGAAAAAAAACAAAAAAAACAAAACAAAAAAAAAACAATAAAGGTAACAGATGCCATAACTATGCTGTTATATAAGACTGAATGAGATAAACATGCAATGTTTCACATATTTCAAATATACTTGGTGAGCAAACACACACCATTTCACATTTAGACAAATGCCCACTAAAGCCAATAACAACAGTTATTTCATTATAAAAAAAAAATAAAAAAAAATGTGTTATTAGTGTTATAAAACTTTGAGGATGATTTGATTTATCATCAAGATATTAATTAAAATATAAGCTATAATAATATAATATATGATATAAATTATATGCTATGAGATAAAGTAATAAAACAGTGTAGGACATGCACATGTGAAAATAATGATATTTTACATAACTACTCATCATACTTTTCATCCATTAAATATTATGGAATGTCCAAAATGTTGGAATGGAATGTTCCCTTGTCATACCAATGCAGGAATCCACTAGAAACGTCTCATCCCAAAAACATTTACATATATGGTATCTGGCAGATACCTTATCTAGAGTGATGTACTTTTTATATTCTCTATCAATGAATACATTACCACTGGTTCACTAGGTTACAGGATTCCATCAGCTTAAAATTCTGTTACGAGAAATTATAGCACTTTTTAACAAATGCATAAAACAAACAGGGAAAAATAACTGCTGGTTTAAGTGTTTCAGGAAGAGGTAGGTCTTCACCCATTGTTTGAAGATGGTCAGTGACTCAGACATCTAGGGGAAGTTCATTCCACCACTTTGGTGCCAGAACAGAAAAGAGTCTTGATTTATACCTACCTCTTACCCTGAGAGATGGTGGGACCAGTCAAGCAGTGCTAGTGGATCAGAGGGAGTGTGATGCAGTGCGAGGAGTGACAAGAGCTTTGAGGTAACACACCACAATCCTCAGCACTCAGCACTTCATTTCCCTAGATGCGCCTCCACAAGCCTCAAATATCATGGTACAACAAGGAACTCAAAAATGCTTGTCTCACAGCATTAATCACTGCTTTCATGCCTCGTCAATGCCCTTACCACAGTGGAGAAGCCCAGTCCCCCATAGACAACCCAGTGGAGTTTCACAAGTTCCAAGTACTTTAGCAAGGATAAAATTAGTGGCTTATCACACAGAACCTATGACTGTGCCATAGATATTCTGCCAGTTACCACTCCATTACACAACAGTATCTACCACTTTCCTTAACTGAACAACAAGCTATGGATGATTACGTTCAGGAGGGCACATCCGCACCTCCAATCTCTCTGGCATCCTTTGGATTCTTCTTTGTCAAGAACAAAGGGAGGAGTTCATCCTTGTATTGATTATTGAGAGCTCAACCAGATCACAGTCAAGTATCATTATCTCCTCCCACTGGTCTCCTCAGCCCTGAAATAACTATATTCTGTAAGAATACTTGGCCTACACAGTACATACAACCTCATTCACATCAGAAAGGTTGGTAGAAAGTGGAAGGCAGCCTTTAGCACATTTGGTCACGTTGAGTACTGCATCAAGCCATATGTGATCTCTTGCGCCCACTCAGTTTTTCAAAGTCTCATTAATAATGTCTTCAGGGACATGCTAGAAAAATTTGTAATTGCCTACATTGACATACACCAGTGCAACAGGTTCCCTCTGCAAGCCCCCCAGTACACAACTTTCTGCCACCCATTTGAGAAGCTCTTCACATGATGCACACGTGACCTCATCCACAGGACAGTCCAGGACACAGAGGACCTCTTGAAGGTAAGGTACTGGTGATGTAACATGATTACCAACATCCACAGATTTGTCTTGTCATGAACTGCTTGTGCCCACAAGAAGTGGGCTCAGTTTCCCCCATGAGCCAAGTACACCCAGAATTCAATGCACCACTTAGTTATGCAACTGACACCCGTCCAGTTTTTGTGGTAGACAAATGGGTGAGAATGTGAGAGAAGGCACACAGTCGCTTAAAACAGGAGCACAGCTAAAACCACAAACCACTTACTGTTATGCTCCAGAATCCAACTCCACTTCCTTGTCTTAAATCTGTCTCTGACTCTGAGGTATGAGACCTTATATCATAATAATAAATATCAACTGAATATAATTCTCTTCTATATGATTATTTCAAAAATAATAAAAACAAAAACAAAGTAAAAATTTCACAATGGACTCAGATATCGAGATCCTATTGACCAGACTTTATATTTTATTCTTTTTTTTCAGCTGAGCAAATCCTTTATTGATGATGCTGCCAGAAAAAGAAATGCCTAGCACTTCACTTACGTCGCCTACAGCTTGTACAAGTTCATGTGCCATAAAGTTTTTTTTATTTTTTTTATTATATATCTGTTTGTAGTTTTTTAGCAGATATATTTGGATGCATTTTGCCTATATTATACCATTTAGTAGCAGCCATGTTTACTTACCATTTCAAATAAAACAATAATTTATGGTTAATATAAAAATTGTATTTTTTACTGCTTGCCTACATTTTACTCTGAAAAAGCTTATTGTGTCACAGTGTGTATTTCCACGTCTTGTAAAATATTCTGAATTTGATATGAAATGCCCTGGAAACCATGGGGAAAGTTGGGGGCTTGTTACTTCTGGACTATGAATTAATTGTTTGCCTGTTTCATTCTTTTCTCTTTGTTTTCTTTCTTGGTTTAATGTTCTAATGATGTTCTCTCTGTTTAAGTTTTGCTATATTCCCTAGATTCCTAATTCCATGTATTTTGCCTTTCCACATCTCGGGTTTATGCACGTGGATCGCCTGACTGTCGAGATTATGCAAGGCTGAGTTATGAATAAATTTACTACGCAGGCTGCTGAGGCCTCCCTTACATTAGGGCTTCATGTTGTTGTGCAATGGCCTTTGCCTCTGGATATGCTCTTACAGACAGAAAAAAAACGGATAAAGTGTGAGTATATGCTAAGGCATGGTACAAAATAATTACTTTTTATATTGCTACTTTTAGCTACACAAGCTGTTGTTGTCATTTAACAATATGTAATTAAATATAAAATGGCTATTGTTGAATAAATAAGTGTGTGTTATATATAGAGATTGATTCAGATATAAAGGGCAGTGTTATTCAAGAACATAATCGGTCTTCATACTATTTTTCTTGTGCAGAAGACTTGGGGAAAAAATATTGGAAATAACATTGTCCATATGGAAAGGTAAATTAGAATAGAGCTAATTATCTTCCTGTCTCTTCCACCCTTTCTCTCTCTCTCTCTCTCTCTCTCTCTCGCTCCCACACACACACACACACACACACACACACACACACACACACACACACACGTCCATGCCACCTGTGTCCAATTTCAAATGGCAGCGATGATTAATCTTCATTCTCTGCAGCCATATCAAAGGAGTCTGAGGTGATATAGCAGAGGATTAGCCATGGCCATGTGAGATTTCTTTAATACAGGCAATGCTTAAGGTAAATGATGTTCTTTTGAATGCATGTTTGGTCCCTGAATAGAAACTCTTGCTGTGAGATCTGTTAAATAAAGCACATCTTTATCAGGTCTGTCCTTATTTACTTTACTTAAAAGACAATTGGACAAAATAGTATTCGGTTGCACTAGATTCATTACTGAGAGTCCTCAAGAAATGTTAAGAGCTATTAGCTGCTTTTATTTTATCCATCTCCATCTCTCTCTTCTCTCCTGTCTCATCCCTTCCTTGTCTCTACCCTGACAGCTCCTGCCATTTGCAGAACTGGAGGGTCCTATGAGCAGTGGGAGTGGCCGGTCTGTTGATGTGATCTGTCGCTCAATATGTTTACTACGGATTGTGCTCTAACCTCAGATCAGACGTCTCTGTCTGGAAGACTCACACTCAAGATGGCGATACGCTGCAGTCTGATGAAAACAACTCAAGGTCGTCCGGATTCGCTCTGTTGTTTCGACAGGCATGGAAAAAAGCCTTTCAAAATTCAGGCAGCTTTAATCTTGCAAAGGCTAAAATGACAGCAGTTGTTTTTTTTTGTTTTTTTTTTATTATTTTATTTTATTATTGTCACTCAAACAATTAAACAGTGTGCATGCACAATTCTTTGGTACCGGTGCGAACAGATCATAGGACTTGTTCAATTTCATCTGTTACTGTAAATAGACCTGAGACATATACATCTAGCGATTCTGGATGTTTTCTTATTTTTCACACTAAAGAAGCAGCTTATTCAGCTAGAGTAAATTATTGGCCAAGCAATGACTAAATAAGTGTTCACCACAGACAGCAGGGCTTTTTCCACTCCTTCTCCTTCTCCTTCTCCATCTCTTCATTTCTCCCCCTCCTTCTCACTGCATTTCCCTCCCTCTGTGTTAGTTTGTTGTTTGCTGAGGCCAACACCTACATAGCTCTGACTGTGCGTTAAGCCTTTTTTTTATGGTGGTGAAACTGGCACATCACAGCATCCTTCTCATCAGAATCGCAGGCGGCCGCTCCAGATAAGTCATGCTCCTCACTGATTATGTCACAAACAGTGTCTCGCTGAGATCATCTGCCTCATCTCTTCCTCTCCCGAGAGCCTGGCTGAGCATTTTTTTTTTACAGCTGTGCTTTTACAGACTTTAATTGCTTGACAATAACAAAGGGCAACGCAGACAGCTGCGGCGGGCTCACTGGGACGACATTCATATACAGTGTGGCAGAAACGCTGTAGCCCTTAATAAAAGCTCAGGAAGTAAAGTGTGTTTTTTCATCTCATCGCTTTTAAAAAGCCTGCTCTAAACCAACATTTAAAAGAGATTAAATTGATGTTGCACTTTAAGACATTAACACCAGACGCCTTCATCCGAAATGCTGAAACAGCTCATTTGTTTGGGCAGTCCATTAAGCTAAGAGGACGCAAGAGGTGTCCTTTTCTCCTTCCTCCATTAGAGACATGCTTCCACTAATCGTATGCTTTAACAGATGTCAAAAGGGATATTGCTGGTACTGTACAAAACACCACACCGTACTCATTGCACAGAAGTAAGGAAAGGAAGGCAGATTTCAAATTACAAGCTAGGGAACTCTAAATCACAATCTGTCTCCACTTTGGGATCTTCAGGACATCCAGAGTTCAGCCAACTCAAACAGCCATGTGCCTAATATTTATTCACTGGAGAACATTAAATAGCCAAAGCTCATTATTCACCCAGATAAAGGCTTCCTTTCTTGCTATCCTTTATCAGTTGGTCATACTGGCTCTTACTTACACATGCACAGCACATTTTCTCAACAATCACACAGAAACTTACATGTTGTTGATGATGTTATAGGGAAATTGTGAGTATACAGTAGTTTATTCCTCTTATATCTCCAACAATTTTATTAAAAAAAAATATTAATGAACAGCAAATAACAAACTGACCAAAGCCTGGTAGAGCCTACTCAGTGAGGCATGAGGTCCTTTCCAGAATGTTTAAACTGACTGTCTGTTGGTGGTGGAATGAACTTCCAACCTTAATCGTGAGAGCAGAATCTGTCACGATCTTCAAAAAAATGGCTTCTATGAATGTTTCCACTCTACTCTGCTCCTCTAGCACTCAATTAAAAATCTTCCACTCCCTATATTATCCTCTGCTTGATATTTCGCTTTGCTCGTATTCCCTAATTTTGGATAAAAGTGCCTGACAAATAAATAAATAAATAAATGTTTCCATCCATCCATTGTCTATACCCGCTTATTCCTAATTAGGGTCACGGGGGTCTGCAGGAGCCTATCCCAGCACACATAGGGCGAAAGGCAGGGGTACACCCTGGACAGGTCGCCAGTCCATCACAGGGCATAAATGTATCCATATCACATAATGTTTAACAATTTATAGTTATGTTTTAATGCTGTGGAACGTCTATGAGACACGTGATTTCATGTTATCATTTAGTTAAAAGTGGTTTCCTCACCAAATTGTCCCTTTTCTCTGTCTTGAATTAATCAAGAAACCAGAAAGTCCTCCATTGTTAAAAGGTGATGACATGGAGAATCCTAAATATTCCTGATTAAACATTTTCTCATACAATTCTTCACCACATCAATGATTATTGTTTGTAGGCTAAAATGATTTAGAGCATCTGCTAATCAAGCCCCAGTTACTACACAAACTATAACATATTTTAAATAGTGTGTTACTGTAAACCTGTGATTTTTAATTAGACTAATTACACTATCCTCACCTGTTGACCTGCACTTTCATAGACAGACCCAAGCAGCCAATTATGTGATGTGACAGCAGCACAGTGCAGAATACAGATATTTCATTTCGGATAGTTTAATTAATGTTCACATAAAAATCGAGGCAATAGGGCACAATGTGATCTAGGCAACTGACTTGCTGGTTGTGATATTTTTTAATAATCAGGGCATCAGGGCAAACTGATGATGGAATCTCTTGAATCTCTTGTTTCAACAGAATGGAACGGGAAACATCCAGTGTGTACAGTGTGGTGCTGACAATGAATTGATTTGTGCCAACAGGAAGGTTCTGGTTACTCGAATATAATAACCGCTCTAAAGAACCATGGTGAGCAGAAAAGCATTTCACAATGCACATCCAGTCCTGTCAGCTGGAAACCAGAATCTGAGGTTACAGTGGGCAAAAGCTCACTAAAACTAGTTTGGAAAAAACACTGTGTGTTCTTTTTCTAATCTTCAACACCTTTTGATCAGTAGGAATCAAGAATTGAACAACACTAACATATATTATAACTATATATAAACTGAAATTGCATATAAATTGCCCATAATGCAGATATTTGGCAACTTATAGTGCTTTATTTAGTGCGCTATAAATCTTTGACATGAAAAAAATTACCATTACTGTGACAGAAAAGTCTAAATTTTTCTTTGGATCCCTTTTTAAAACTGGACAGGTATTTTTCTTTCTGTAACTGAGCTCATCTATCTGTTTAGCTGACCTAATTAAGAGCTTGCACTGTAAAACATAGCCCTGTAGTGGACACATGCATTCAAAATCAGTCATTTAGAAGTAACATAATTCTCATGCTGAGACAGCAGATTAAGAGCACAACCGAAGGTTTATCATTTTATTGATAATTAGTTAGATAATATATTTTAAGAAGCAGTCTCCAATCTAGCATAAGAGCAGTAAATAATGCACTAATAAGCTGTTAAGCCGTTGCTGAATACCTGCTATAGTCACTATGCACTTTTATCAGATAATTAATGTCTAACGTGTGACTCCCCTGCACCATGCTGACATGTTAGTTTTTATCTCATCTTATCTAAAAGTATAATTACGTGTTCAAAGCAGCTTATAGCCGTGCATGTTCCTAAACATATTCTTCAAAAGCCGTGTAGTCCTGAGCAGGGTTTATAGAAGGCAAATGTTCTGTCAGGAGAAGATGAGCAGCTTTTGGAAGCCTGTGGCCTGGCTCCATGAACCCGCAGAGAATTTAGTCATCCTGTCCAGCTGAGTTTTAAATGGAGGCGGTGGTACTCTAATAATTAAACACTAGGAGACAAGGTCAGAGCCGCTTGATTAAAATGGAACTACAGGCGCTGACAAAAGATCTAGCTGTATTTGTACAAAATGGGCAGTTTTTTTTTTTTTTTTCTTCAACACAACATCCCAAATTGTTTTTAGTCTACAGAGTTGTTAAATGCTTTGGAGACACTTACACTGTAACTGTCTGTAGCCCCCAAACACTCTGGGCACTTCATGAGTGGAGAGAATGTCAGTGGTATTGAATACTATGTACTAGACTATAGACCTTTGCCCATATTTAACTGAAGAGAGTATCAGATGTGTACTTGACTTATAAATGCAAGAGAGAGAGAGAGAGAGAGAGAGAGAGAGAGATTTGTAACAAAGCCTTTAACAAAGGTTTTTTGGCATTTCCGTTAATACAGCTGTGTAAAAGGTTGCATGTTTTTATGTGTATGTGCACACACACACACACACACACACAATTACAGTATAACACCGGCCAGTTAAACTTTTCGGGGATATAATTCTATTGAGTTAGGAAACGTAAGTGATTGCGAATTAGTTTCTTTGCTTTGGTGTAAATGAAAGTGACAACAGGTGCACTAGAGAGGCAATGGTTTTGCAGGTAGTGGCCACAGTCATTGAAGAGAGTTTGGTGTGTCTCAAGAGCATAAAGGAGACAGGCCAATGCGCCAGGAGAGCTAGACAGGGCAATAGAAGGGCAACACCCCGGCAGAGGGACCGATATCTGTTTGTTTGTTTGAGTAAGAACAGGAGGAGCACTGCAAAAGCCCTACAAAATGACCTCCAGCAAGCTAGTGGTGTGCATGTTTCTGACCTAACTGACTCTATAAGCATGGAATGAAAGCCCAACATCCTCTAGTTGGACCTGTGATCATGGCCCAGCACCATGCAGAGCAAATGGCATTTGCCAGAGAACACCAGAATTGGCAGGTCCATCATTGCTGCCCCGTTCTCTTCACAAATGAGAGCAGCTTCACACTGAGCACATGTGACAGACGTGAAAGTGTCTGGAGATGTCATGGGGAATGCTATGCTGCCTGCAAGATCATCCAGCCTAGCAGAGCTCATCTATCTGTTTACATGACCTAATTAAGAGTTTACACTGTAGAACAGAGCTCTGTACTGAAGCAGTCATTAATAAATATTATTTTAGTATAATTCTCATGGTGAAATTAAGAGCACAACTAAAGATTTACCATTTTATTGAGAGAGTTAGACTTCAATCTAACATAAGAAAACAAGAGCAGTAAATCAAGCACCAATAAGCTATTAAGCTGATGCTGAATACCTGCTCACTATGCACCTTTATCATATAATTAATGTCTAACATGTGAGCCCTTGCACCATGCTGACATGTTAGCTTTTATCTCATCTTATTTGTAAGTATAATTACGTGTTCAAAGCAGCTCATAGCAGTGCATGTTCCTAAATATATTCCTCAAAAGCTCTATAGGCTTGAACACAGTACAGAAGGCAAATGATCTGTCAAGAGAAGATCACAAGCAGGTTTGTATGCCTGTGGCCTCCTCTAGTGAAACCTGTGCTCACGGTCCAGCACCATGCAGCTCAAATGACATTTCCCGGAGAACACCAGAATTGGCAGGTCCACCATTGGTACCCAGTTCTCTTCATGAATGAGAGCAGGTTTGCACTGAGCACGTGACAGACATGAAGAGTATGGAGATGCAGTGGGGAATGTTATGCTGCCTGCAACATCATTCAACATCAAACCGGCCGGTCAGGGATGGTCTGGGGAGGAATATCCTTGCACAGACCTCCACATGCTAGTCAACGGTACCCTTACAGCTGTTAGGTACCATGATGAAATCCTCAGAGCCATTGAAAGAACTTATGCTGGTGCAGCGGGCCCTGGGTTTTACCTGGTGCTTGACAATGTCCTGCCTCATGTGGCCAGAGGTAGTAAATAGATAATGAAGGTATTGGTGCAATTCACTGGCCCTCATATTCTCCAGACCTGAATCCATTTGAGAATGTTATGTATTGGAGCATCAGAAGCTGACAAGTAGCATCACAGACTGTCCAGGAACTCAGTGACGCCCTGGTTTAGGTCTGGGAGGACATTCCCGAGAAGAGCATCCACCATCTCATCAGGAGCATGCACAGAAGTTATCGGGAATGCATGTAGGCACAAGGGTGCCATAGAGACTGTTGAGTTATGAGCTGCTAGGATAAAATTCATGCAAGATGGATCAGACTGTAATTTCATTATTTTATTTTGATTTTACTTTGATTTTAAATCCAGTCCACAGTGTGTTGGTGATTTTGGTTTCCACTGTCCTTTCTTGCATCATTTTGTTTCCAACAGATTACACAATGTATGTAATTAAAGATTTTCAACCTGAGTATTTTATCATCAAGATCCAATTTATATATATATATATATATATATATATATATATATATATATATATATATATATATATACTGTGTGTGTGTGTGTGTGTGTGAAGTGTGAATGAACTGTCAATGTGCAACAAGACTAAATATGGACAGCATCCAACATGTCAAAACTGCTAACAAGACTTTGGCTTCATTAAACTCTTCTGGGAGTTCATTTCCTCATTAATGCCAAAATTCCCATTCCTCAAGTTTCTCTTGTTATTCACGTTCCTGAATGACAAGTACCTACAGTCTGAGCTTTCAACATCCTGTTTTCCTCAGCTGCGAGGAGAAAAAAAGATGTACAGCGAGGTAAGCCAAGTCAGCATCTCCTATGGGAGGTTTAACCATGTAGAAAACATTTCGGAGCTGGGTGTCTCAGCAGGACAGATTCGCAAGACAGCGTCTCTCATTCCAGCCAAGTGGGGATGACAGAGAAATGCCATACGCTGTAACACACAGCTACTTCTGTCAGCAACTCCCTGGTTAGATTACCTGAAATCAAGTCCATCACTTCGCTCCCAACACCGGCCCGCTGGAGAGGAATTGACATCTGCATTGCTGGTGTCAGAACAGCTAATGTTAATTAATGCAAAGGGGGGCGTGAGGAGAGCTGGGAGGTGTTTCACATCACCTGCTTGCTTGCATTAGGTGAGATCATTCCAAAACCATGCCTTTCTGATTCCACTGGGGATTAGACATCAGCTGTCATGTTTCATGTCTGCTCTTCCTGAAAATGTTGAATTAAAGGTGGATTTGAATTAAAGTGCGAGAGACAGAAGTGTCATGTGTTAAACAGTGTTAACAGCCTCAGCAAGTTTAAGGAGAAATTGGCCTTCATAAGACATACACAGACTCTAGACTCCAACCAGTACAGGTGCAATTCCTCCCAAAAAGATTTGATGAACAACTCATAGGCTGAAGACATTTGTATTGAGATCAGAAGATGAATATGATATGATAGATAAAGTCCAGTTTTCATTTCCTGATATTTCTATCTACACGTGTTAAACAACCTAGAACATGGCACCTTTGTGGGGCAGACCGCACAATTTTTTGGTACGCAATAGATCTGATAATCTTAAAATCAGAGAAAGTAAATCATACTCAATATTTGGTAAATTATCCTTTACTTCCAATAACTATTATGCTGGCTAAAAAAAAAATAAATAAAAAATTGGGTAGTCTGCCACTAAAGGTATCATTTTGCAAGTTAACACATGATGTAAATATCAGGAAATGAAAGCTGAAATTTGAATCTATTGTCTCATATTCATCTTTCGCAAAGCACAAAGATCTTCATTCTTTTATAACAAAAACAACAGAATTGGCCTTGCCATTCCAATACTTTCGAGGGTGTCTATATCACTGTCATGCATAAACGGTTTATGTGGGAATAAAAACATCCAGGTGATTTAAATGATTTATTTATTATTTAAAATATAAATTCCAGCTTTTTTACAAGTTACATGTGATATGAAATGCTATACAGAAAGAAAACAAATGAATGAAATGAATCTAATGTTGAAAAAATAGAGAAATATACATATTTTTGTCACTCGTCTAAAAACAGATTTTTATTTATTTATGTATTTTGTTATGTAGAAAACTTGTACAGACAGAGACACCAGAAACAATGTACTGAGAACGGTGACTAGTTTAGAAAGTAACAGAAATCAGGATAACTGATAATCTTGGCCTCAAGTGATTTCAAGGGGATTTATTTTAAAACATCTTTCTTAAAAACACCCTGTAGCTGATTATCCTTATGGGTATATCATATGTGTTAAAAGGATATATTTTTGGAGCCAATGTGACATGCACTTTCTTTCTTTCTTTTTTTTTATCTCAAAATTAATAATGCTATTTTCATGCTAGCCTAAAAGCTTAAAATGCTGGAAGGCAGACACATGTTGGCCATTGTTCTAAATATAAAATTTGTTTGTGTATGTATTTGTTACATACACAACCATACACACATACACAACCATACACACAAGGCTTTTTGTGTTTAGAAATGAAATGGAAATAAAAATAGCCACAAACAGAAATTATCTATAAAGGTTGGAAGGGGGACATATACAGAAAGTATAAAATAAATATAATATATGAATGCAAATTAGTGGCAGAACAGTGTGACCTGAACAATCTAATATATATCTATGGGTGTATATATGCAGTCATGATGAAATCAAATTCTGTAAAAAACACTCCAGACTCATATTGAGAGAATATCGTGTTAGTCTACTGACTAAGTCAGTACATTCAACATGGAGGAAATTTTACAGCAATTTTGGGTCTTGTGCACAGGTTTGACCATGCGTTTCTTAGCTTTTCAACTTTTGACATCTTTTCACAAGATGTCAAAAAGAGGAAGTAAAAAAGTAAAGAAGTAAACAACTTAAAGCTAGGGAACAAGTGAAGTCAGCCAAGGGCAGCCTCAGATAAACAAGCAAGATGAAAAACACGAGGAAAAAGGATGGTAGACAACTACAGCAACAACCACAACAAAAACTACTACTATTACTATTATTATTATTATTATTATTATTAATGTTATCAGATTCCATTGCATACCTTTTGGGAAAGTGGGAAAGAGGTAGATGAAATTGGGATATTGAGAAGAAATTCAAACAAACGGAAAAGTTCATCTATAGTCAAATAAACCTTTGTGTATTCAAATATATAATGTGGCAGTTCCGCAGAATAACGTGAGAGATACAGTGAGATATAGTGGGGAAAAAAAGTAAATAATTGAGAGGAGAAGGACAGATAAGGAAGAACCCTTACCCTAGGTTAGAGCACAGAAACGTATAACATGATGCCAGGACAAGATAGGAAGGACGTTTATAAGATTAGGTCTATTTGTGATGGTTGCAACATAAAGCTACACTGATACTGTTCCTGAATGTAGATTAGCTTAATGTCAGAATAACGTCATTTCTATAAAATGAATTGCATATTTTGAGAAATACTGTTACCAATTCTGAAGCAGCCTTTTATTAATGTTTTTACTAATTAGAATACTTCACTGCCAAAGTGATCTTTTGAAAGCATTCAGTCCCTGCTCTTGCCAAAATCTATGCTTGCTGCATTATTACAAACAGTGGCCTGAAATGGGTCTGTAGAGTGGTGCCCTTTTGCTTCTCGAGGGTTTCTTGCATGTTTGTAGCCAGACACCCCTTTAACTGTAATAATAATAATAATAATAATAATAATAATAATGTAAACCTTTAGCACAGATTTAGAGTATATACACAGAAACCAGCGAATCCAGCTATAAAGAAGTGAGGCTCATTATTTAAATGCAGGCATAATGTTTAATAAATGTGTAATAGTTTGTAAGGTAAATGAAAATAACTGGTTTTGTGGCAGTAATGATATCAACTCAGTGTAGATTATTTTCATATAAATGTACAGCCTGTTGTGTGTTGCTTCATGTGAGCAAATGTTGATACAAATACACTGATCAGCCATAACATTATGAGCACTGCCAGATGAAGTGAATCAGACTCATGATCTCCTCATCATGGCACCTGTTAGTGGGTGGGATATATTAGGCAGCAAGTGAACATTTTGTCCTCAAAGTTGTTGTGTTAGAAGCAGGAAAAATGGACAAGCGTAAGGATTTGAGCGAGTTTGATGAAGGACTAAATTGTGATGGCTAGACCACTGGATCAGAGCATCTCCAAAACTGCAACTCTTGTGGGGTGTTCCCGGTCTGCAGTGGTCAGTATCTATCAAAAGTGGTCCAAGGAAGGAACAGTGGTGAACCGGTGACAGGGTCATTGGGCTCATTAATGTACGTGGGGAGTGAAGGCTGGCCCGTGTGATCCGATCCAACAGACGAGCTACTGTCTTCAAATTGCTGAAGAAGTTAATGCTGGTTCTGATAGAAAGGGGTCAGAATACACAGTGCACGACAGGTCAGGGCTGTTTTGGCAGCAAAAGGGGGACCAACACAATATTAGGCAATTATTCCTCCCTTATGTTAAAATGTTATGCCTGATCAGTGTACTTTGACACACTCCATCCATCCATCTATCCATACTAGAAAATAAAGTTTACTGACTTTACTTATTTTAAATGCTTACATCAGTTCCACATGAATTGTGTAACATTAACACAGTTAGGTTTCGTAAATCCAACATGATTTTCAGTATCCTGAATAAAATCAAACACTGAGCCCACCCTGAATCAAACCTTCAACACTGGTGTTATGCAAAAGCCACATTACCTCTACATTATTCTACCATGCACGCTTTGAATACCACATGCAACACTAGAGTTATATTTCCCATCAGCCTCACGAGATATCACAAAGTGACTGGTTTACGTTAATGGTATGTGACTTAATCAATCTCTATATAATTCAATCTAGTAATTAGAAACCTGTTCATCAACTTCATTTAAAATATAAAAAACGAGATCACGTTTTGTTGGTGAACGTAATATTTTTATGTAAATTGTATGCCATATTTGTTCTTAAATCTGACCTTATTTATCTATTAATTGATTGATTCATCTTCAGTAACAATTCTATCCAGTAGTCACAAGGTGAAAATACACTGGCTGCTGAAAACAGTCTCACATGAAACATTTTGCATGCAACTTAATTGCAGCATCTTGACCACAAAGAATCGATGCAGTGTACACCTCAACATGCCAGACTTTCACTCGAAGCTTCATATGCCATGGTACACACCAAAGTAATTTAACCTTGCTCACCTTTATGCTAGGGTATTTGAATAAGATCAATATGTAATAAATAATTTTACACATTTTCTACACGTATCGAGCGTAGCCCAGTTCATGCGTAAAATGGGGACGTGAGCGTGGTTAAACTATTACGGCACACAGGGCATTCGAGCGAAATTTGAAAGGTTGATATGCATCGTTCGCTTGTGACAGAAAAGTGACAATACTTGTATAGAAGTTGCTGGGGGGGAAAAAAAGGTATTTTGAGGGATGGTACAATTTGGTTCCGCCATTTTGTTTTGTCCTTTTCTGACTACAAAATCGCCTAAATGTAAAAATAAACAGCTGAAAAAATGGTGAATACATGGAAACATTCCAGGATAACGTATTGGTTTTCCAGATAAAGTATGAAGTAAATTACTCCACTCCTATCTGAATACTCTTATATTCTAGGATTAAACGAAGCCTGTGATTGTATAAGTCGTCCTGGACCTGGAGACTGAGGGTTTATCATTGCTCCCAGTACAGAGACTCAACACATCAGTCTCGCTTGAGTTTGAAAGGTTGTACACAGACAAAACACTAAAAAAAAAAAAACATTGCACAGTACTACAGGGCTATGACAGGGAAACACGGCTGTAACTCAGCATTCAGTGATTGCTTAACAAATAATGAGAGTCATTAGGAAAACATTGACCTTTCGACCAAAAACCCCAGCTTGAAAAAAAGGCATAAATATCACTGAAACGTTGGTGATTAGCAGGGTTTACTGAGCAGTTTGGCAGAAATGAGTCACACTCAGCTACATTAAATGATGACGCTTATTATGAAAATACCCTAATTTGTGCTACAGTTAAACCGAAAAGGCAAGTGAACGTCCCGAACCCTGTAAATGTCAGCAAGTCTCGAGGGAGCTGCCCCATAATAATAGTTCAACGCTTCCAAATCAGTTTCTCGAGTCAGCACAAGCACGAGCTCTGCTTCGAGACACAATGCCATCTAACAATGGTGTTATTTCCGTGCCGGTGCCAGAGCGGTTTTTTTTTTTTTTTTTTTTGCACAGGGGTTTGTGGTGCTGTGATTATTTACCGCTTATCTGTCTGTACACAAGTGTAGAGCATATCTTTATTTGGTATGCTCTGTCATGTAGAGCTCAGTGTGGTGCACCTGCACAGTGCAGGGGGTTGTTATTATTTACATCTGTTGCTGAAAATAAATAAACAAATCACTCACGGTAGGAGGAGACAATGCCATTCATCCAGACTAAAAAAAGAAGCAGTTTGACGCCTTGGCTGCATGACTGCACCAAAGAAACCTAAAGTCGATACAACCCAAGCTGTGGGTAATTGGACAACTCCAAATTGTAGATCTGTAAAAGATGCATGTTGGATTTTTGACAATATCACAAGCCACGGGTGCATGCTGCTTTCATTTCGATATACTGCTTTCATTTAATATATAACACCTCTTATTATGAGATGATAGTACAACAAATATAATGATAATAATGATAATAATAATAATAATAATAGTAGCAGTGGCAGATAAAATTCATATGTCTCTACAAATTTTGTTTTAAATGTTTATTCTGCCTTATTGAGTCAGTACATTTTTTAACATTGGAAACATTACTTTTCCAACAAAAATTGCATAACACATTGCATAATACACCACTGCTCAGGTAAAAATAATTCACATATAAAGTCTGTGTGGTCTTATTTGCAAAAACAGAAACCGGTATGACAGTCAGAGGTTCGAGGAAAAAGTGTGGCAGATTCAACAAAAACATACCAACTAATTTCCCTATAAAGTGCAAAGTGTTCCTGAGACGACTGAATGCATCTTTAACAGCAGAGAGTTGTTACACTTAATACTGAATTACACTTAATACTGACTTTGTTTAGTGTATTACTGATTACTGCCTTTAATAGTAGATTTGTTATATGAAATGAATTCAAATATTTGAACCATAGATAGATAGATAGATAGATAGATAGATAGACAGACAGACAGACAGACAGACAGACAGACAGACAGACAGATAGATAGATAGATAGATAGATAGATAGATAGATAGAGATTATTATAAGAAAGAGATAGATAGAGATTATTCACAGTATGTAGATTTCATGGTCAAATAATGTTGATGATGCAATTTCTTGCTCTGTGATGCTCACTAGAAAAATAATGGGCACTTCCAATATATAGCTGTGTTTCCTGCACAAGTAGACTTTTTTATAGGTTGCAATGTATTTTTCAATGTATTGGGAGATAAACTCGCTCCTGTAGAAAAGGGCAAACACAAACGTTTTTTTTTTTTTTTTTTGTCTTTTTTGCAGTGTTCATAGCAGGATCATCTACACCACACAAACCTTTGGTTGGAGGGACAATCTGTCTGATGTCTACTCAATCTCACACAAAATTTGAAAAAGAAAAGAAAATGAAAACAACTTTGTATAAATAAATATATGACTTCTAACTTATGGCTGCCATTTGCTCCAGTTAAAAAATAAATAAATAAAAAAAAGTAACCATCATACTTTTCTAGAAATGGCAGCAAAGAACCTCCCAGAAGAATTTTCGCCATTTTCATTTACATTCTACATATTTATTTATTTACTTATTTATAAAACAGTATGTTATTTTTATAGTACACTTTACACTACAGTGAAACCGAATTAAATTCGATCTGGAGGCGAGTTCTTGAGGCGAAAATTTGTGTTGTGATTCGAATTTTCCCATAAGAAATAATGTAAATGCAGATAATCCGTTCCAGCCACCCAAAAATATGACCAATATTACCAGTTTCCAAGGGTCAAGGGTCCTCATAGGAAGTCATGCCACCAAACTTGGGCTAAAAATAGAAAAGACCACCCACGGCACCAATCTGTAAACAAACAATTAAAAAAACATACGAAAATTCACATAGCTTTTGAACGCGTGGCGAAGGCAACGCTGGAATCGTGGGTTAACTAGAGCTTTCGCTGACTGAAAAAAAACAACAACATATACAGTAATTCATACTCTCGCTTCAGTTGGCTTTCCCTTGACGCAAACGAGTTTTTAACTGCTCCCAGTCGTACTTGCAACTTAGCTGGCGTTCGGTTCGGTTCATTCGTCCGTATGCTGAAAATGCTTGGTACGCCGATGCAAATTTCTTGCAAAATATCAATTCTTAAGGTGAAAATTCATAAGGGAGGACATTCATATGCCGAGGTTCCACTGTATATGGTTTGTGGACACTTGACCATCAAATCCACCTGTGAGTCTTCCCCAAACTAGTAGTAAGCACCCAGTTGTATAAGATGACTTTGTGTGCTGCAACATTAACATTTCCCTTTACCGAAACTTCGGAGTTCAAATACATTCCAACATGACAACCCCCTGTACAGAAAGCAAGGTCTGTGAATGCATTGCTTTGCAAGTTTAGCGTGAAAGAACTCTGCACAGACCCCTGACCTCAACCCCACTGGACACCTTGTAACACAAAAACTGTAGCACTGAACCCGCCTCAGGCCTTGTTGTCTAACATCAATGCCTGACATCCCTAATGCTCTTGTGGCTGAATGAGCACAAATATAGCCACAATCCAAAATCTAGTAGAAAGCCTTCCCAGAAGAATGGAGATTATTATTATAGAACAGCACAGAGGAACTAAATCAAAAAGCAGCTTTTCAGAAAGAGTGTGATGGTCAGATGTCCACAAACCTTTGGCAATATCTTCTGATACATAGTCATGTTTATAAATCTTGATTGTACAAAGTCTACCAGCTCTCTCAGAAACAGTACTGCTGAGACACTTAAGAAAGCGTTTAGTGAAGTTTTTCTCATTTTTAATTCATCAGATCATTTACTGATTCCTGTGACTAAGACAACTGTGGCATCTCTTCATACTCGATGAACATAGGACCCTGTTTCTGCATAAACGCATGCCTCTGCAGAACCACACAAATTGGAGTGGGTTTTGTTGCACATATAAAACTATAAAACAATGACTATATAATGAAGAATGCTTTGCTATTACAATTCTAATCAACCAACATTACACATTAATCATCATATGAAAGTTTTCATAATAAAGTGTCCAGTAAACATTTTTTGTAGAGCTTGGAATCATTATGCACCAATTTCTGTGAGTGTGTTCTTTGGAAAATAAATGAACGCAATCTATAATGGGAAAAAAATCATAGTTAAACTATCATTTGTGTTTTCAGTCTATAATTAACAGAAATAACAGAAATTTGGACTTTGGATATATTTCTGTATCATTCAGGGGCTGGAAAATTGTTGCAAGGCAAATACTTAGGAAAATGCATTGTGTATAATATCAAGACCAGGTAGAGATGATGATGATGATGGTGATGATGATGAGAATGATGAAGAAGATGGTGAAGATGTGGGTGATGTTGTCGATTGTGGTGGTGGTGGTTGTGTTATTTATAGGATGATGATGATGATGGCTGTTATTTGTGGTGGTTGTGTTATTTATATGATGATGATGATGATGGCTGTTGTTGGTGGTGGTTGTGTTATTTATATGATGATGATGATGATGATGATGATGGCTGTTGTTGGTGGTGGTTGTGTTATTTATATGATGATGATGATGATGATGGCTGTTGTTGTTGGTGGTTGTGTTTATATGATGATGATGATGATGATGATGATGGCTGTTGTTTGTGGTTGTGTTATTTATATGATGATGATGATGATGATGATGGCTGTTGTTGTTGGTGGTTGTGTTTATATGATGATGATGATGATGATGATGATGATGGTTGTTGTTGGTGGTGGTTGTGTTATTTATATGATGATGATGATGGCTGTTGTTGTTGTTCGTGGTTGTGTTATTTATAGTATGATGATGATGATTGTTGTTGTTGGTGGTGGTTGTGTTATTTATAGGATGATGATGATGATTATTCATTTTGTCTTTTTGTATTTTCAACACACACACACACACTTTTGCATACATGCACTTTATGTAGGACTGCCTAATGTACTTAGTTCTGTGTTGTTCTCTTGTAGTTTTGTGTAGTTTTGTGTTGTCCTGGAGAAAGAGGTTTCATTTCACTGTGTACCAGTTGTATATGGTTGGAATGACAACAAAAGCTCTCTCTCTCTCTCTCTCTCACACACACACACACACACACGTACACAGAGTTAAGACATTTAAATTGCAATTGTTCCTCCAAGATGGCTCATGCAGACACTTCTTCCCCTGCATGAGTCCACTTTGCACAGTTCTTGTACTGCTCTCACACATACTGTATGACACACTCTACTTTCAAACAGGTCTTCAGAATATATAGTAAATTGCTTATCAGATATGTTTTCCTGAGGACAATTGGCTAAATCCAAAAATAAATCTATCTACCTAGCAGCAAAACACTAGCAACTGGAGGCCCTCCTTGTCACAGCTCCTGTGTTGGCTGTTTATTATTCCTGCATTGTCACAGTGCATTTGAGATGTCCTGGATGCTAATCTTCTCTGTGCAAGTTACAACCTGTAACAGATATGCATTTCCCTAAAGCCTTCCTGTTAACCTTCTCTGTCCAACTCCCTCTTTAAACTGTGTCATCATCTCAAGATTAGACTACAGGCTAACACATTATTTAGACAGTCCACTTTAGATAACAGTCAACAAACCATTCATAGTCTATTATACCACAGCGCTGTTGACTACTTCTCTGACAGAAGTACCAGCAAATCAGAGGTTTATACACCGATCAGGCATAACATTATGAGTAGTGACAGGTGAAGTGAATAAGACTGAGTATCTCCTCATCATGTCACCTGTTAGTGGGTGGGATATATTAGGCAGCAAGTCAACATTTTGTCCTCAAAGTTGATGTGTTAGAAGCAGGAAAAATGGACAAGCGTAAGGATTTGAGTGAGTTTGACGAAGGGCCAAATTGTGATGGCTAGACCACTGGATCAGAGCATCTCCAAAACTCTCCAAAAGCTCTTGTGGGGTGTTCCCGGTCTGCAGTGGTCAGTATCTATCAAAAGTGGTCCAAGGAAGGAACAGTGGTGAAGCGGCGACAGGGTCATGGGCGGCCAAGGCTCATTGATGCACGTGGGGAGCGAAGGCTGACCCATGTGATCCGATCCAACAGACGAGCTACTGTTGCTCAAATTGCTGAAGAAGTTAATGCTGGTTCTGATAGAAAGGTGTCAGAATACACAGTGCAGGATGGGTCAGGGCTGTTTCGGGACCAACACAATATTAGACAGGTGGTCATAATGTTATGCCTGATCAGTGTATTAATGTTATGAATTGTAATGTTATTGTTTTTTTATGTAGTATCATAATGTATAATGTAAAAACGTTCATCCGGGTGGACTTAGATTCACACAAGATTCATTAATAAATCAAGTATTGTAATTGTTAGCAAATTGGTATGGTTTAAGAAGAAGAAAAGGCATGTAGTTTGGACTTGCCAATGCCTTTCGGGAGTTTCAACCTAGCACACGGGCATTTCATGCTGCCAAACTTCAAGATTCAAAAAATATTATCTTATGTGTGCTGAGCTGTGTTTAATATCATGTTATTGCCAGTTAGTTGTTGTTGCTGTTATCCTGGCATTTCACATGCATTAAAAAACTGTTCCCACTTCAGGTTCCAGTTCCTCACAGGAATCCTGGGCACATTTGGACCGTCTAAATTAGACTGGAAAAGCTACATGCATTCACGCAAGAGAAACTCAAATATCCGCCGTTCATGTGTTTTAATGTGCCGCAATGCTTTTGTCTCCGAGAATAAATTAAACTTAATGAGCGTCTATCTACAGAGGATTTGATTATGAAAATCATAGCTTTTCTCCATCATTACATGAGGTAAATGCTAATATCAGGGTTCAAAAGACCTAGCATTTAAGATTATGGTGAAAGAAACAAAAGGAATTTGACTTCATTCCTAACCTTAAAATAATGGATCTCTTTGGTTTGATTGGACATTTGTACCTATTGTGAAGCCTTGGTATTTTTTCCCAGACACGTTTGATACGGAGTGAATAACGTGTAGATAAATAATCATTCCATTTTCATTTTACTTTTTTTTTTTTTAAATTTTTGTCTCATTTTGTGGTAAAATAAAAAAAAAAAAAATCTTTTTAATGGAGCTATTGTAGAGTACTGACCAGCGCAATCATAAAAGTGAGTACATTTCTTTCGATTGTTGGATTTAAACGTGAAGCTAGTTTATTGAGGAACATCAAACTATTAAAAGCCTTAACAGAATAAACACAACCATCACTTCAGTGCTATGAAGCATAAATCAGCTAGTAAATATTCATAAGGTGTAGACAAGCACCATGTGATCTCCCATTTAGCTATTTTCTCCTCCTCTTTTATTCTCCCGCTGTAGATGAGAAGTAGGCTGAGGCCTTGAAAAGTCCCCTAAGCTGATGTGTGCATCAGCAGGATGGCTGGTGAGTGAGAATAACTTACTCTCAAGGGCTCCTTCCAAATTATGTTAGCTGGAACTTTGGGTGCTTTGTGGTAAACTTATACAACAAGCAAACTTATACAACGTCCATCTGGATTCAGTGGTAAATATACATTGCGCACAATTCTGGCATCCTCCTTCAGAACTCTGCCAGATTAAGCACGCCTTTAACCCCTACCAAATGTCCTACAACAGACTGTAATCAACTCTATCAGGGTTTGTGTCGTATTAATTTCACTCCTCATATTAGACTTGATCGCTGAAGAACAAGATTGTAAAAGGCTGAATTGTTAGATTAAGATGATGCGATTGTGAGGTTTTATTTCTGCCATGCCACAGCGCTGCTGAATCTTCAGATCTGATTGGTCAGGAGGTAACAGCAGCGCTGAGAGTTCAGTTCTGTAAAGTTCAAATTCAATTCAGTTCAATTTTATTTGTACACAGATCAGGCATAACATTATGACCACCTGCCTAATATCGTGTTGGTCCCTCTTTTGCTGCCAAAACAGCCCTGACCCGTCATGCGCTGTGTATTCTGCCACCTTTCTATCAGAACCAGCAACTTCTACAGTAGCTCGTCTGTTGGATCGGACCACATGGGCCAGCCTTCACTCCCCACGTGTATGATGTTGATGATGATGGTTGTTGGTGGTGGTGGTGGTTGTGTTATTTATATGATGATGATGATGATGATGATGGTTGTTGGTGGTGGTTGTGTTATTTATATGATGATGATGATGATGATGGCTGTTGTTGTTGGTGGTTGTGTTTATTTGATGATGATGATGATGATGATGGCTGTTGTTGGTGGTGGTTGTGTTATTTATATGATGATGATGATGATGATGATGGTTGTTGGTGGTGGTGGTTGTGTTATTTATAGTATGATGATGATGATGATGGTTGTTGGTGGTGGTGGTGGTTGTGTTATTTATATGATGATGATGATGATGGCTGTTGTTGTTGGTGGTTGTGTTTATTTGATGATGATGATGATGATGATGATGATGATGGCTGTTGTTGGTGGTGGTTGTGTTATTTATATGATGATGATGATGATGATGGCTGTTGTTGGTGGTGGTTGTGTTATTTATATGATGATGATGATGATGGTTGTTGGTGGTGGTGGTGGTTGTGTTATTTATAGTATGATGATGATGATGATGGTTGTTGGTGGTGGTGGTGGTTGTGTTATTTATAGTATGATGATGATGATGATGGTTGTTGGTGGTGGTGGTGGTTGTGTTATTTATAGTATGATGATGATGATGGTTGTTATCATGTTGTTTGGTTGGTATCAATGAGACTTGACCGCCGATGACCCTACCGCTGATCGCTGTACCTTCCTTTTGATAGATACTGACCACTGCAAACCGGGAACACCCCACAAGAGCTGCAGTTTTGGAGATGCTCTGATCCAGTTGTCTAACACATCAACTTTGCGGACAAAATGTTCCCTTGCTGCCTAATATATCCCACCCACTAACAGGTGCCATGATGAGGAGATCATCAGCGTTATTCACTTCACCTCTCACTGCTCAGAATGTTATGCCTGATCGGTGTATAGCACTTTTAACATCGTGCACGTTCACAGAAATATATAAATACAAATATAAATTCTACAATTAAAAATTTAAACATGCAAGAGGCAATGATGACAAGGAAAAACACCCTGAGGCAATTCACAAGTTTATATTAATGCGCTTATTCGAAAGCACTTTAAGACATTTTTTAAAGATTATTAAACTTTAAATAAATAAATAAAGTTCATCTACTTCCTTAAGTTAACTCACAAGTTTGCAAGACACTGGATTATTTTAAGCTTTATTTTTTTAAAAAAACCTATAAACTTGAGGTCAATATCTAAAACTTCTCATGACAGTGGGAAATAATTTCACATAACTTCATCAAGCTCATTCAGTGTTCTCTGGTGGATGTTGCATAGAATATATTACACCGTAAGTTCTCTACCACAGGAAATAGAGTTTCTACTTTCCAGTTTCTAAGTAACATAACAAACGGTGTTTTTTGTTTTTTTATTTTTTGATGCTCACTACTCACCGACGCTTTTTCTTGCAGGTGTTCTACATCGTTAAATATAACTAGAAGCTGTTACAAAGCTGGAACTATTGTTCATTTATTAAACAGATATTTATACTGTTGGCAAATTTTCTGTAGCACGAAACACTTCGCCACACAGTGGGACATATCACACGACCCTGCTGTTGAATATTTATAACTCTAATAGCACAACCCATCATGTCGTACATCATCTTTACTAATCAAGCATTCTCTATAGGTCTGAATTCATATATATTGTGCAAGATGATGCAAACTGGATAATTCATAAACAGCACTCTGAGACAACAGCATCCATTCATTGAAGGACAAAGGCACAAAAAAAAAAAAAACAACAACCTCAGTGTTCTTTTCGAGTTATGAAGAGAGATCACGGCATATTCTGTAACCTTCATTCAGATGTGTCATGCTCGGCCTGCGCTCCCCTCGGGCACACCCGAAGCAGTCCCATCTCCGTCTGACCTTAGCTCTATCTCCTCTCCAGACCTTCAGCTAATTTTCCCGTTTTTCGCAGCTGCCTCCATTTCCTCAGTCTAATCCTTCCACTGCGAGGTGGTATGAGCTCGCCCCAGTTAATGCTCACATCCTCACCATCTCTCCCCCCTCTCTCTCGCTCTCTCTCTCTCTCTCTGGGCCAGGTGTCTCTGAAGATTTAACCCACCTCCCCTGGCATCGTTAAATCCATTTCAACATTTTCCCTTTCCAAGGTGCTCTACATTCATCTAAGATCTGATTTAGGACACAAACAATTAGCTCCGAGGCCGTAGACCTGCTAAATCTGCAGGCGCGTTCCTTCACGCCTTTGGGGATTAATGCATCTTAAATAAATAAATAACCTTTCTAAAAAGCCACTGACTTCATCACAGCTATTAATACTTTTTGTCCTGGTGAACGCAAATGTTAATTTGACGGCTGCGCTTCTTTGAAGTAGATGATGGTACTTGAGATGGGTTATTTATAGCCACTTAAAGCTGCAGTTTAAATCCACTTAAGCATACCCAAATGGTTTAGAAGCATAACCTAAAGGGTATTAGAATATATCAAGTGACGTTCTTTCTTTTTATTAGCTGTTGTTACTGCATCTGATTTGAGGTCAGAAATGCCGTATGATGTTATAAGAAGCTACGTGCTTATACGTTTGACTTCTTACCGTGTAAATGCAAACTACTTCATTCTTCTGACATTGAGTACGCACAGCTAAGTGGGATTTAAAAGTATGTTTAGACACACGGAAATGTCTGCGAATTGTGTAGGGGTACAAACAGACAATACATTTCAAAGAAGAACCAGTCAATGTCTTTGTACAGGGAAAAATAGGTCATTTATATGAATTGAAAAATGACTCGATGGTGCTGTTTTGCCCCCCAGTGGCTCTTAAGCAAACTGCATTGTCTCAGATCTGTTACATAAGAGTTACATGCTTATATGTGGCTTCCTGGGAAAATTCTTCACACCATAAAATGGTGACATTTTCTGAAAAGTATTCCTGATGTATTACTGAACTGAACTGTTTTCGCTTTTTCCAGGTAACTCAACCACAGGTTCGAACATTTTCAATTCTCGGTCATTTCAAAAGTAAAAAAAAAACCTACTGTAAGTAAGATTTAATTCCAAGAAAAACGCCATGCCTACCTGTATCTTTATAAATAAATCTACTCACAGAAAAGACTATTTACTGATATGTTTTATATACATTTACAAATGGGAAAGAGGTCCCACTGATTATCAGCTTCATCCACATCTGTCTCAGTCGCATTAACTGAGGTAAAGGTCACTCGTAGCATTTAAACACAAGCCTCATTGTCCTCTCTTCGCTTGGCTGATCTCTCTCCACGATTACGTTGATGGAGAAATTAGTTTTGCTCTGTTGCATAAATTTCTTTCTTTTTATTAGATCATTTAAACATTCAAAAACTTTTGGCATCTTTACTGAGTCTTTAAGTCTCTTCACTATTTCGATGATGATGATGATGATGATGATGATGATGATGGCTCAGGGGTATCGCAGACATTCTAACAGCTAGAATTTGATTACAAAATGTAATCATAATTCTTATGAAGTCTAATGGCCATGGCCATAGCTTTTAACCAACAATGAACTCAACACAATAATTATTTATTCATTCATTCATTTATTTTTAACATAGAATGACTGCTTTTAACCAACAATGAACTCAACACAATAATTATTTATTCATTCATTCATTTATTTTTAACATAGAATGATTTATCTCTGCATTTGTTAAACTGGCTTGCAGGCAGATGCAAAGGCAAGGTTAGAAAGTAGACTAAAAAAAAAAAAAAATCCATATTATTTTAGTAAAAAATACTTTTTTTTATATTGTAATTAAAAGTTCAGTACAGCAACAGAAGCACAAGTAAAGTTTAGTGAACTTTATAATGTTATCCATGTAGTCTCATTATCAACCTTTACTCGATATTGGATGGTACCTCATTTTAATTAACCAATGAACAAATCATTTATTCATCTTTTAATAAATTAACAATTAAGGAATGTTCAGTCTTCGTTTTCTATTATAAAACGCTGACCCAGATTCTGCACTGTTAATGATTTCTACCAACGAAAGATGTCTTCATTATTAACCTGAAGTCTGCGGCATTACTGTAGGTCTTGCCAACTTGTGTGAAGTGTGTACTTTTTCCTTTTCCCTTTTACACCAGACTCCATGAGCTCAAAACTTTCAATTCAGGAATTCATTATTGGTGATGATTGTGTGACGGAGAATCAGACGAGGGATTTTCCTTGCAGCGAACTAAAAATTTTGACTCCACTTTTGCACCCACACACAAAGCACAAAGATCAAGTCAGTGGTCTTATAATTTAGAGAGCTGCCACAGGTGTAGCCCTGCAACACCAATAATGTCAGTTATGAAATGCATTATGCACACTAAATTAGGTAGCAAGAGCATCCTTGGCTCCACTTCTGACAGTTAGCCAATTCACAGCGCTATCATGGTCAGATGAAAGGCTGCAAATGATGGGTATGAAATTCAAATGGCCTCACTCTCTCAGTTAGTGGAGCATGATGGCAATCTCACAGTTTGTGATTTACATAGAATTAGCCCACAGCTGGCCGAGCCGGGTCCGAGACTTGGGCTGTAATGGTTCCCCGTGGACTGCAATGTTTTAACACCCTGTTAAACGATATTTACGCTTGCATAAGTTCGACTCAAATTGCGCATAGTGAGGGTGCTGCGGTGAGATCTTTAATAAGCGATCTGTGTAATTACATTGCAGTTTAATGATATAGTTCTGTGCCTTTAAATAGAGCAGGGCAATGTTTGTCTATCCACGGCTCGATACACAATGCCTCCTTGTGTACAAACAGCCAAAAGGCAAGTTACAGAGCACTGAGGTGACAACAGGTAAGCTTTTGATTGACCGAGCTAGGCAAGATCGACCCTTTCATAATTGTTTTAGCAATACTGCCTTTGCACTACTTATACACACTTGCCAAATTAACCTGCATTTACTTGTAGTCACTGGGCATTCCGAACAATATTCCCAAGTTTATCAGTGGGAAACCTATAACTCTTATCCAGAGCAACAATCTTATTTTAGGGTTAGGGGCCTTGGTCAAGGGACCGGCAGTGTCAGCTTGGTAGACCAGGGATGCCTTGATCAGTCTGACAGATAAATTTGCCACTTTCTGGGAAGGTTAAATTGGAACTGGAGTGAGCTTTAAGGAAATCATATCAAATCAAAGGTCACATCAGGGTTAGACAAAGAGAAATGTATATAAAGCACTGCTTGACTGGTTTCACCATCTCTCAGGGTACAAGGTGGCTATGCATCAAGGCTCTTCTCTGTTCTAGACCTAGGTGGTGGAATGAACTTCCCCTAGATGTCTGTCTCTGGCTGTCTTCAAACCGCATCTAAAGACCAACCTGTTCCTGAAGCGCTTAAACTCGTCTTTAAAAACTTTTTAAAATGTTGTCTGTGTGCTTTTCTTGCTATATTTCCTCCTAAAGGAGTTTGATGGTGTTCTTAGTCTGTGATCTAGTGAACCAGTATTGATGACTTCATTGATAGAGACTTCAAAGCACTTCTTCACCCTGGATAAGGATGTCTGTAAAATGGCATACATCTAAAAAGTAAAAAGTAAATTTAAATGTAAATATTGTGATTTAAATGGAATTATTCACAGTATAGCAGTTTAATTATACTGTGAGGCAAAAATTCTGTTTAACCTCTGTGTGGATGATTTCCCCATAAAACTAACCCGAATCATTACATATATTTACCTATTTAGCTATCCAGAGGGAGTTAAAGACCTTGCTTGAGGAGCCAGCTTGATGGTGCTGAGATTTGTACGCATAACCTTTCAAAATGTAGACCAGAGCCTTCTACAATGCACCACCCTAAAACTGACACACACACAAGATTTTGTAGACATCTTCACAATGGAAGGAGATACTACAATTCAGAGTACACACAAATATTTAGCTTGACACAGGCGTCAAACCCATAACCTAGGACAGGGGTCATTAACTGCAGGCTGCGAGGCATTTCGGTTGTATTAAATCAAAAAAAGCCTGCTCACAGTTTCTACTGGAAATCTAGATTTCTAAACGTGAACCAGCAGCTCATCAGAGCTCAGAGATTATCTTCAGGGCCTCAGGATATTTTACCAGAAAGGGAATAGGTTTCACAGACTTTTAAAGATTTCTCATTTTATCCACCCTCCTGGCTTGATTAGTTGGTTACTGGGTATTAGCTGCTTATTATTAGTTTTATTAACTGATGGCATGGTTTAAAGAAAGAAAAAAAACAAAACAAAGACGCCTGGACAAAATATGTGTTTATTCTGCACAAATTCAAAACACGTATTCATCTGTTCAGAGCATATGGTCTCTGTCGAAAGCACCAGTAGCCACGACGAATCCAAACAACCCCTTCAAATGGTCTTAATTATAGCCATAAACTAATTACCAATGATTCAATATTAAAAGGTAACTGTTATTGTCACCATTCACTCATGAAAATGGCTTATCTAAATCTTTCTAAGCAAGGTTTAAGCTTTTAGGTAACCGGACCTTTAATTTTTTTTTTTTTTTTACTTGAGTCAATTCGAGCTTCAGTGCAGAGAATGCAGTATAAATTAGATGCCGTCTTTGTCGAAATCGTCATGTCTCATTATAATGAAGATTTTAGATTGATTTAAGGATTTAGATTGTACTCTAAATAGAAACAGATGTGTTTCAATGATATGTTTAAACACACAGTGCAGTGTGTTATCAGAACATGCAAAAAACTTCAGATCAACTGAACTGCAATCAGACGGTGTGTGTATATTAGGTCTTTTCTGTGGAAAAAGTGCCCCTGTATGTTGTTTTTTTTCCCTTTCACAGGGTTATTACACTTCAGCCAGAAACAAATACCTGTTATGCGCCTAACCTCTATGAGAAATAAGAAACATTACAAGTTTCCTGAGGGGATCTAAAATCGACAATTTCCAGAAAGAAAAGAGGATAAGATAGTGACACACACACACACACACACACATACACCCAGGAAGGTGCTGTAAAATGATGTCTTTCCCTCTGTGGGTGCACTGTCTGCTGGACAACATCTCATATTGTTAATAACATTGCAGCAGAAGGTAAATGGAGTTTGTTAGAGCAGGTGACAGCGTGGGGTGACCTTATCAATCTGTGATAAACTGGAAATGGGAAACAGAAATCAAAACGGCGGCCCAGACAGGCCACCGCAGCTGCTCCACTGCGCTCAGCAGGGAGAATGAATTGCTCTGTTCAGGAGGCGGTAAATAAAGCGGATCTCGGGCCAATACAGGAAGCACTACAGTTTTAACTCATGAAAAGACAGCCGTTAAAACTCACATCTGCGGAAATGAAAGGAGCGAACAACAACAAGCACAAAAATCTGTGCACCGTTTAAGCTGCATCCACGCGGTGGCATTTTACAGAACGAGCACATTTTCAAAGAATGCTTTGCTAATATTATTATATTAAAAACAGGCTTTCTTAACAAATTTGTATGTAGGTGACACCGATATTCTACTGAGGAATACGACATGGACAAACAGTGCCGTGTGTATTGTCCTGCTTCACACAAACACTAAAACTCCACAGGGTGAAAGGACAAAAGCATACATAGCTGTACAAAAATAGGAAATGAGCAGATACCTGGGAAAGATTTGAACAGACCTTACAGATATCTTTTTGTTTTTATACTGTGCAGTTAAGAATTGAAACAGGGCTTGTGGGAGGCTGTTTCTGGCAATTGAGCCCATCTTCCAGCGGCTGGCACAAGGCAGTTCGCAAAAGTACAAGCCTGAGGTGAGAGCTGTTGGGAATAAAACCAACAACATCAGACCAACGTTGAGAACAGAAAAAGATACTGAGCATCAAAGTCCTTGAAACATAATTGCAGAGGTGGTGGAAGTTTAGCCTTGAGCTCAGTGAGCACAGAGAGGCATAGGGAGGGAACACAGGGAGGCAGTTCCTAAAGGAATAGGATGTGGGCTGAGGTTATTCTTCCCATAAATACAATAAACTGTGTGTGTGTGTGTGAGAGAGAGAGTAAAAGAGAGGAGAGAGATGATCTAGTGGAGTGGAGGAGGCAGTTTGTACAGTCAAATGAATATTATATATCTTCTCTTGCTCTGTCTCGATCTGTGCTTGAATAATGGTTTCATTTTTTTTTAATACTGGGAACTGATATTTCAGGTTTTCAGTTCTAATCTAGACTGTCCGCTTACACCGTCATAATATATCATTAGCAATTTTAAAACGGTCAAAATAACTGATATCTATAATATTTCAAAGGCTGTACAGTTAACATCAAATGAGGAAATGATAACACAAGAGCAATCTCTTCTCACTGATCTCACAGTTTGCTCAGGAACTCGAAGGCCAAACAACTCTATTCCCTAAAATATTCATTTAAAGCCAAGCTCCGAAGGTTATTTACTATCAGAGCGTCTAAAATATGGTTAGACATTTAACTGCAATATCCTTCTAACCTAAAAAAAAAACCCTGTACTTTAAGGAAAACAGCCTTCTGTATGTAGTAACCTCAAGCGCCAACAAATGCAATGAACTCTGAAGGCCATCTGATAAAAAGTCACACACACACACACACACACACACACACCTCTAATCACACCTTTAATCACTTTCCCCCCCCACAACAGTTAAGGTCAAAGACAATCTTATTATAAATGCTTAATTACTATTTTAATACCCATTGATACATTCAGGCTACAAATTAGTTAATTAAGCCAAGCAAACATTCACCTAACTACTATATGGTAGTAGAAATCAAAATTTCACAAATACTGTATGTGTTTTAACGAAGAGTATAAAGTTCAAACAAACTCCCAAAATCACCCACACAATAACCACATGCTGACAGCAAGAAAAATCCAGAAGATGTCAGTGTGGCACAGGGAAAAAGAGACAGAGTGTCTCTGTGTGAATACAAATCCCAAATTAAAAGATCATCCTGAAGAGTGATGATCCTCCTGGATCAAGCCCTTTAAACAGCTCTCCCCCTCTCTCACTCACTTTTTCAGAGAACACAAATTAGATGACAGTATCTCTGGCCAGCGGCTCATAATTGACTATCTGTCTCATTTTAATAAATGTAGATATGATTAACAGTGCAATATCCCTTGCAATACTGACCCGGTGAGTGCCCAGTGATGAATGGGGACTTAAGCACAGCACGGAACGGCAGATGTGGTTAAGGCCACATGTCACGGGATTTACCAAAACTCAAACTGACTCACTGCTGCTTGAATCTTTATTCAAATAAAAGCCCAATTAAGTTGTCGAAAGGAAGTATATCAGGAGCATAAAAGTAATCAATAAAGTGAAAATGGTTTAATGAAGTGATGCAGAGAGCAGTATTGTTATCTCACAGCTTCAGTTATCTCTGGTTAGTGTCTACGAGGAGTTTCAGAGAGACATGCTGATAGGTAAAACTGGCTACAGGAATTGACCTCTCGCATGTGAATGTGTGTATGTGCATGATCTCTTACAGTGGAAATCCGATCCAGGGTTTATTCCTGCCATGTGCCCAGTTATCCAGAGGCGCCACAAATTTATCATGTGGATTTTGTTTCGATTTTGTGTCTTGATCATTGGTGTGTTTTTATTCTATGAATACTCCTTGATTAGTTTGTCTTTATACAGTATAGCCTGGTTGTGTTCGAGTCTCAAGGCTTGTTTGATGTATTCATCTGTTTCTAAGCCCTGTTTTCTGCTTCAGTGTTTCCTGCTTGTGACTTTCTTTTCATTTCATGCCCTGGATTATCCTGACTTGATGTTGTATGCTTGTGGTTGTGGATTATGAAGAGAATTATTGGTTTGCCCTAAATAAATTACACACTGATTGTACACTCTTGTGTCCTGCCTGTAGTTGCATAATACAGAAGACAAAACAGCGTGAAAGGTGATAGAAAACACTGACGCATGATGGAGGGGGGTGGGGGGGTGGGATTTTTCGCTGTCTCTCTATCCACAAGACCTAAGTACAAATCATGCTATCCTCCTGAATTTCCTAGGTTGCCCAGAGATTTCCTCTGATGGATTAAATACAGTAAGTAGTCCAAACTGTATTTCCAGCATTTGGTTCTTTTTGTTGACGCCGATGGATTCGCAAAAACACCAGGTCTCTCGAGGACACCTGATCACCTGTACAGTGTTCTGTGTTTAGCCTTTGATAGCTTTGTCTCTGTTGGCATTTGTCTCTGTTAAGTGTTAAGCTTTGTTTTCTTCTTTAGTTTACAGAATCATTTCTATTCATGATCTTGTTTTAGGCATAGATATATTTATAAAGGCATAAATGTAACATGCTCAGGAGATTCTGGAAAATCTGACAGCGGCTTGTTACGTCAAGTTTACGAATAAAGCCCAAAAAGCACAAGCTCTAAATTAACTTTACAATAAAAAAAAAACAAAAACACAGCACTCCTTATTAAACCTTGTAGGAATGCATGAAAAATGAAAAATGAATAAATGAATGAATGAACAAACAAATAAACAAACAAAATGGAATGAATCATCTGAGGGGCAAATCCTGCTTTCTAGATAGATCAGGCGATGGAATCAGGAATCCGAAGAGCAATTGTAGATCCAATTAATATAGAATGATGCATTAGTTCTGCCATCTGCTAGATGCCTTTAGACGCCACATATCCTGTTGAGACTGAGACTGTGTCTGTTCCCCGTCTTATTAAACGAGGCGCTGAAAAATTACGAAATCTTGCCCTAATTAAAACTTAAATTAATACAGGCCACCCTGCTGATAAGGGAGGCACCTGTGAACAGGAATCTGGGCTTCACAACAAAGGCAGCTTTAGTAAACATTAGTAAATAAAATATTACCATATAGTTAGTTTTAATACACTATAGCTTTAATAGCTGAAACATGACTTCCAATGGGGATGGGATGGTCCATAAAAGAGGTGTAAACAGAACAAGACAGAAAAAAACCCATGCTAGATGAAAGAAATAAACCCACCTCACTGAGTACTACAACTCAGATGAGACAACTTGGCATTGAACATCAAAGAGCCCACATTGTTCTCCGAGCATCATTTGGCACACACATTTTCAGTTGAATGAATACATTATTGAAATTAATTAGCAAGCTCATGTACATGCTGTCTCCAGTAACTTTTCACAGAGTTCTCAAAGTGAGGTCCAGGGATCCCCAGGGGTCCGGGAATATTTTTTTAAATATTGTTTTTTTTTTTTTTCACAGTGCTGGAAGTCACAACCTGTTCTTCTAAAAGTTACTATATCTATAAATATACTATAATCATTAGCCTTAATAAATGGCCACTTGTATTGGATTAATCCAACGCTCAATAACTCAAAAACAAATGGTTCTATAAACAAGGACAAAAGGTCAAAAACTGTGGAAAGTACAGAAAGTTCTATGCATACAATAACTAAGCAAAAACAAAAATTGCACACAGTCTAATATTTGAATGTAGATTATATTGTTTCCAAATACTCTGTGGAAATTATTTTACATTTTTAAAAAAATGTACAAAGCATTTTGACATTTTGCTCTAAAATGAATGCAAATCCATGTGTGGCTATAGAAGCTCCAAAAAAGATTTAGTGTCCTGATCACTTCACTGTTTCTCTATCCTGATGCTATCATCGTACTAGAAGAAGCACTTCGATGCTATCATCACGAAACATCTGGGCTTCGGAGTAATGGCGTCTTAGGTTTCCGCAGCCCATACTGACTTTCCCAGTTCCCTGCTTTAAAAGCTGAGCTGATTGATAATCGTAACACTTTTGGGCCACTGTCCATAAATGTCAACCACATAAAGCCATCAGGAACATATGGCTAATTAACCTAATAACTGTCCACTTTTTATTTAAATATGACTCAGTTTATTTGGAGCATGCTATTACCACTGAGCCCATCAACACCATGATGGCAAGTTTGATGAGTTGCTCATTAATCAGTCTGAATATATGAGATGGCAGAAAATCAATAGAGTCTGCGCTCAAGCAGTTTGGCTTCCCGGCACACACTCCTACACGGAGGGTATTAAACAGTGCAGTACAATCCTAAGCCAAAATCTATTCAGGACTGTGACAGTTACCAAAACAGTGTAATTACTGCACTTGCCAAAGTGTGCTGTTTTACTCAAAATGTTTTTGGGATTCCGTTTCTCTGGTTCACTGACCAAGTGATGATGAAGATGACAACACGGAATTTGTATTAATAAATTCTACACTCTTATTATTAATTTTTTTTTTTTACCTGATATCTTCAGAGAACCTAATTTGCGGGGGAAAAAAATGCAAATATTTAATAACAGAAACACCTCTGCAAACACACCTGTTCATCTTCTACTTCCAGGCTGATCAGTTCAGATCTCATCCAAATCAGAATTATCAGAGGTTAGAATTTATCCATCTAAGGAATGTAAATGAAATGTAAAAACAGGTTTATTTGCACAGAAAGAGGCTGTCCCCTGAAGGATGCTTCAATTACCGCTGATTGCTGCAAGCCTCCAGATTCTGCTGCTGATTGCTAACTGTATGGGCAGCTGCAAAACCACCCTTTTGTATAGCTGCCCACTTTGGGAGGGACGATTATGCAATGTTTGGATGCTCAAGTGATTGGGAGCTACAAAAGAAAAAAAAGAGCTTGGGTTTGATTTAGTAACAAATCACCAAGTTCCTATATGAGCTGAAATTATACAATGTCGCCATAATTACTAATGCTAATCATGAAGGAATGCATTTAAGACATCATTACTGCAGCTACTGTTCATTTCATTGTACGTGTCTCACTGCACTTTGACTTCTGTTGGATTTTCTGTTCGTAAAATCCTATGTTTTCATTATTTTTTAACCTCTATGATCTATGTATAATCTACAACTTGATTTAGAATAAACCCTAAGCACCAAAAATATATAACGGATGCTGATTCTCTTTAAAACTTTCCAGGGCCATCATGGGCTGCATATCAAATTGAAAACCCAGACTTTACATTCAGAAGTATTTTCTAATCTTGGAACTCCAGAAGACTTGTATGCAAAACAGACCTTTCAGCAGATTTAAAGGCTACATGAGAGGTGAATGTTTAACATTCAAACCCTAACTGTTATAAGAAAACCGCTTAGCGTTACTCAGTAACAGTCTAGAATAGTGCATAAGTATATGATACTGTGTTCGGCAGAGGTAGATGGAAAAAAAAACACGCACATTGCTGCAACAAAACATAAACAGAGACAGATAAAATGTTTTATGATGACGCTTTATAAAAACATGCATAATCATGCGATAATTCCTGATTTAATACTTGATTAAATATGAACGAGAAATGAATTAATGCACGTACTAATGATTATAATAATCATTTCCTTTGATCCTCTTTATTGAACGTAGAAAAATCCATAATAATAAACTCACAACAGTTTCATTTCAACCTGTTTTATGTCCGTCCATTTCTCTTCCAGTCCCACTGTTGTATTAGTATGTGCTCAGGGAGGCTCAAGCCTGGAGCTTTGATCCTTTACCCACAAGGGTGAACTATTGGAAATTCTGTACGTGTAATTCATTTTCAATAACAGGACATTAACTAACAAACTTGTACTACATTCACCATCTCTCAGGGTAGAAGTAAACTTCAAGTCTTTTCTCTGTTCTAGCAACCTAAATGATATAACCTAGTGAACTAGTATCATTGTATTCATTAATACAGACTTATAAGAATCTCTGGATGCCAAATGCCATAAATGTAAATTGATATGTACATTAGGTGGTCGTTATTTATGCATAAGATGTTGTTAAGGTTAGCCCTTAATTAGTTTGTGATTAGTACATGCCTTAATTTAGCATTAGTTTATATTTAAGTAAGTATTAATCCAGGTATTCGTTCATGATTTGTCCCAAGAAGTCCCTGATACTCACAAGTAATACTAACAAGGTTATTAATTTTGTTATCAATATTGGTATTAACCAGTACACAAAACCTGCCCAGTCATACTGGGTACAAGTAAATAATTACAATTTTAATTATTCGCTGCATCAAAACCCTGTTTAAACCCTGTTGATATGCTGAATGTATGATTGCACTAAAGTGCAATCAAGTCATAATTTAAAGAATTCAAGGACTTCTCATTTCAATGCCCTGGCTTGGTAAACTAAATTGCAGCATTCATTATTTAGTTTTCGCTCAATGAGGAACTCTGGCTACCAGAAACAGACCAATTAACAGCTTTCTAGGAGCTGCTGGTTATAATCTGACGCAATGAAATTAAACAGTTAAAAAGGTGTAAAAACAAAGGAAGTTACGTTTTTTGGGTTATATTTTTGGTGGAGTGTATCAGTAGGATGGCAGTGTAATATTAAAATTATTATCATTAGTGTAACAAGACAATTACTTGAGATATTGTGATATTGAAAAAAAGACCTATAACCCAATTACAAACCAAGTGAGTTAATTTTCAGACAATAAAGACATATTTTAGACATTAAACATCAAACATTAACATCTTTAAAAGCAATTTTTCACTATCCAAAAATATACAGCCATTTTTCTGACAGTTTTATAGCAAACCAATATATTAAGCTGCATATTGTATATAGTCCAGCTACTCCAAGGTGGGATTCTCAACCAAACACGTTAAATTAATGCACAAAAACGTAAAGCCGTTTCAAAAATACAGAGTGTGCAGTCTATAGGTGTTGACTATATTAGAAACTAATAGCCATGGGGCTCTCAGCAAAAATGAATAAGCACCTCTACAAACACAGCATATGAATAATTTATTCCTTTTAGCAAACCTGAGCTGAATTTGACTGCAGGGCTTCAGCTGTAAAGTCATTCATATTCCTGTACAGTTCAACATGTCTGCTGAAGAACTTATTAACCAGAAAAGAGATTTCCTCTGTTTGAGAGGAGTGTGTTTCTGAAATGAGCAAGATGTTTCGATCTATGTGTGTATTGTTTTTAGAAGAAACTTTGAAATACACATAAAGGTATATAAAATGTACCTTAAAATGAAATTTATACTTAACCCACAAGTAGCATATACAGCAGGCATTCTGTAACATTCAAATAAACTATTTTGTGGATTTTATACCAGTCCCAAGATCATCCATAATTGTCTTTTCTATTAATCATCCACAGCAGTAGATCATGACAATAGATTTTGACATGAAACAATAATATAGCCTCAAACAAACTCAAAAATCTGTCACGCTTGATGAATGCTACAGGCTACTATCTAGTGTGAAAGCACATAATAAGAACTTCTACAAGACTTGGATGAACTTGAATGAACATCAATTGGAAACGACAAGAACATGAAGATGCAGTCTGGTCTAAAAATCTGCATGTCACAGCTCAGACAAACAATCAGCGTCAAACGATAGAATACACTTAGTTGATTAAATGGAACATTTCTGATAAAATCATTCATTGTTTAATTTGCCTCGATTGTAATGAAATTAAACCTGTCAAACTTTCAGATGAACAAATCATGGATTAGTTGAAATCAGACAAAACTTTAAAAGCAATTGGAGAAATTAAGAAGGTGTTTGATTGCTGATAATTGTACTCCGAAGACACTTCAACAGCCATGCCACCAGCCAAGTTACATAGCAAGCTAGATATCAGTTTAAATTAAACATCCATTCTATTCTAATCAGACTAATCAGACTGTAAAGTATGCAGTAAAAAGAGAGCAGTGTTCATTTTCGTATTCTATGTCCATTTTTTTAAGAAAGCTGTGTTTGATACAGCAGGTGTGAATCCCAACATCATAGTCATAGAGTTTGAGATGAACACAAAAAAGGTTTTCTAATTAACTGTGCTGTCCACTGCATCGCCTCCACTCATAAATCAGTTCCTCCAGGATTTTACAGGGTTTTTATTTTGTGATTGTTGTGGGCAAAAATTCTTGCTTTTGCTGCATATTCTTTCAGAAGTTGTGACGCAACTCGCAAAGTTGTCTGCATTTTTGTGGAAGATTATGTAATCTTTGGCTGCTCAAGGGACTGGGAGCCAGAACAGTTTTTAGGTTCGATTTGATTTGGTTCAGGTTTGTTTTAGTAACAAATCACCAAGTTCCTAAATAATACTCAAATTATACATTTGGCAGTCCTTATCTAGAGCAACTTACATTTTAACACAACTGAGCAAGTGTAGACTAAGAGGACTTGCTCAAGGCTCAGCAGTGGCAGCTTTGTAGACCTGGGATTCAAACTCACAACCTTCCAGTCAGAAGTCCAACACCTTAACCATTAAGCTACGACATCCAATGCACCTATGACTGCTAATGCTAATCATAAGGGAATGCATTCCTAGCCATTTACTGTTAAAAAAGTCCTATGTTAGAATTATTTTTAACCTCTTTGATCTATGTATAATCTACAACAAGCATCAGAAATATTACAGATGCTGTTACCTTCCATAGCCATCATCATCAGGGCTGTGTATCAAATTGAAAACTGTGTATTTAAACTGTGTGAGGAAAAAGTATTTTCTAATCAAAAGTTGTGATGCAACATCTGAAGTTGTTTTTGCAGAAAACTGATTAAATTGTAAGAACAAGATTCTTCTTGTAAACTTCTACCTGTGAAGGCACATCTGTAACTACTTTCTTAAATAGCTGTACTCATAATCTAGGCACCTGAATCGAAGACAGCTTTGGCTGAATGTGTGTTGTGATGATGTGTGTCTTGGCCCAGATCTGTGCAAAATCTGTGAAATTTCTTAAAATCTTTTGAATATCATAGACTTTGCTTTTTGTGTTAATTTCTGTGCTCACAAATACACAAAATCCTGAAGAGACTAATGAACAACGGATAAACAAACAGTTCTTATTGCTGACCACTAGGGTCAATAAAAAGTCTGTGAAAGCAAAGTGCATGTTGAACATCAAGCTAGAAACATGACGAAATCAGTGGAACCCCTGGCTTCTATCTGGTCAAGTCAACACAACACTCACAAATCTCTGTGATAGCTTAGTGGTTAAGGCTTTGGACTTCTGTTTGGAAGGGTGTGATTTTGAATCCCAAGTCCACCAAGCTGACACCACTGGGCCCCTAAGCAAGGCCCTTAACCACCAATTGTTTAGTTGTATAAAATGAAATAAAAAGTGTAAGTCATTCTGGATAAAGGCTCCTGCTAAATGCCAGAAGGGGAAATAGTTTACAGAGTTGAGTGAAAAATATCACTTCAACACTTTTACCACATTAATGGGATACTCCATTATTTTTTCAGCCTAATCTCTTTCTACCTGTGGAGCCAAGGGTGAAGTCAAGTGCAGGTTTTTAAATGGGGGGCGAAGACAGGAAGAGTGAGGTGTAAGGACCGATACCTGTGGGTGATTTTTGATTTTTAACATATTTTGTCTTTCACTGAGTGGCAGCAAGGATAAAACTGGTAAAACAATAGCCACAAGAGAGAGAGAGAGAGAGAGAGAGATCCATCACTTTATTTATCCCAGATGAAAATTCACCTATTACAGCACAGAGAACTAGTCTGTAACATCTGTAACACTGGTCACCACATACATTCAATCTGACATTCTGACTTGTACTGCAAAAGAAAAACAAAACTAAACTACATGGAGAACTGTTTACACAAAACTGTATAACTATATGTACTTATATAATAATTGTTAAGCTAGATAAAATATGAGCTTAATTTGAAGGGAAAAGGGCCTTACTGTCATCTTACAGCATGCTGTGTACTGGACGATGGGATTCTGCATGTCCCTGAGGCTAACAAGGTAAAATATATTCAAGAGACCAAAACACCTGATAATTTCCCATGTTTGTTTGTTTTTTCCCCTCTGTATTTGCTATTTTACCCCAAACGGCAACCTGTATATTTTATTCATGCTAGAACTCTGCCAAAAATGTTAACAGGAGAGTATTCTAGCTAAGTCTCCCACACAGCTCAGGCAAGAAAAGGGCTTGATTCAGTCGTTCTCATGATATATTATCATACTGTTCCCACCTATAATCATACAGAAACACAGAAAAACTCACAAACACTTCCTGCCATTACTTCTCTAGCTCAACTACTTCTCAACTATACAATCTACAACAAGGAGAAATTAGCATTATTATCATGTACATTAAAATCCCTCCATAGCCTTGCTCCTCTTTAACTATCTGAGCTCCTCCAGCCTTATATGCGGTCCTCTGATACTGGATACATACTCAACATGCCATGTTTCTGCTTCTCCACCCTCGGTGGTAGATCGCTTGCTGTCATCACCCCCAGAATTTTAGCTCTATCTCAACCTTTAAATCACAACTTAAAACAGATTTATTTCCTCCGCAATCTGGCTCTTCCCCTAACGGCTGAAATACCCATACCATTCCTCTTTTGTTTGTCTTAGTCTCCAGCTCTGATTTCTGGTTTGTCCTTGTCTGCCTGTATTGATCTGTTTTGTTTCGGTTTGGCACGTTTGTTTATTGCCTGTTGCTCATTTATTGTTGTTTATTAGAGTTCTCTCCTGTATATCTCTTTGCCTTAAATTATTAGCTAAGTAGTAAGGTGTCCTTGAGCTGTTACAGGGCATTATATATAAAAAATATTATTATTATTATTATTATTATTATTATTATCACCAGAGAACCTGCAACGAAAACATTCAAACCTTCTCACGCTCACTCTGTTGATTGGCTACAGCTCCTTCCAGTCAGTTTGTAGTTGGATTTCTTTCACACCTGATGTTGGTTCATGACTACTGGCGTGTGTGTGTAAATTTCCTGACAATTCTGACCTGACACCTTTGACACATTACTGACGGTGAACTGCTAGTACAGGAGTGTCAGGGCAAGCTCAAGAACCTCAGTTTATGGAACATTTTTCTGTTCAAGTAACTGTGTGGAAAAAAGGTTGTGCTTTAGTTTGTAATAATTGGTATTTATGTTTACTGTGGATACTCCAGTTTCCTCCCTCAGTGCAAAGACATGTGTGTAGTGAATGAATATGTTGTAAGTGTGTGTGTTCTATGATGGGTTGGAACCCTATTCCTGGTGTCCCCCACACTGAGCATCCTGGGATTGGCTCTAGGTTCCATGCAAACCTTTAAGCCAATGGATGGATGGATGGATGGATAAATGCATGGATGGATCCTTAGATCCAGTACTGACATTTTAGTTAAGATATTACTGTGATTTAGTAATTATAAACCAAAAGACTGGTATATGACATTAACTCTTAAAAGCTGTGTCCTAGTGTGCTCACATGAGTGAACACCCACAAAAGCACACGAGACAGCAGAAAAAGTGTTTGTTGTTGTGTCAGTGAACTAGCTATCTGTATAGATATAATATTGACATGAAATCTTTAAGTGAAATCGATTAGTATGACATTGTGGAAATGTCACCAGACTGAACCACCAGTGCATACTCTCTTTAAAAAAAGGAATAACATCAACTAACTGCCAGCATATATAAAATGATTAAATTATATATTATTTGTGCTTGTTCCATGATCACAAAAACAGGAGCTGAAACTAACAAAGCTAAAACTCTGTTATTTATTTAAAAAAGAAAATCACAAGTGATAGACTAATACAGACATGAGGTTAAGCATCCTTGAATGAAATATATTCAGAAAATGTTGATAAACAGTAATTCATGAACAGCAAATATGATTTAAAAAAGCATGAGAATAAAGTAGTGACAACAACAACAACAACAATAGCAGCCTTACTCTGAGCTGGGCTTAAATCACTGGCTGGGTGCATGTTTTGAGAAATGACCTGACTATCCTGGGGTATTATCAATCCTTCCAGAGATATTTCAATCTGTCTTGATCTATTGGTCAGTTTTATACTGAGGAAAGCTATTTGACTTGCAGGTCTGACTCTAGTGATGCTTTCAACATTACACACTTGCTCTATTTATTGGTGGGCAGTCAGGAGAGGGTGTGAATTGGTTTCCCATTTAAACGGTCTGGATTATATATCAATCCGCTTAGAGTTTATCTGGTGCAGAGTGGTATTGCTTGCGTAAAACTACAGAACAAGAATTTTGAACATTACACCCATATGTGAATCTTCTTTAAATTCTTATCACAAAGTTGGAAGCACACAGTTGTATAGGATGAACTTGTAAGCCGTAGCAGTACAAATTCTTTTTACTGGAACTAAGACATGACCTGATAATGCGGGGGACTGAAACACAGCCTGTGCCCCAGGGATTCTCCCTTGCCCTGACCCCCCTTCCTGACCTTACTAATGCTAAGCAAACCAAGAATGGACCAGCACCCTCTTACCTCAAAGCTCTTATTACTCCTCACACTGCACCTCGCTCCCTCAGACCCACTAGCACTGCTAGACTGGTCCCACCATCTCTCAGGGTAAGCGGTAGATATACATCTAGACTCTTCTCTGTTCTGGCACCGAGGTTGTGGAATGAACTTCCCCTAGATGTCCATACAGCCAAGTCAAATGAAGACCTACCTCTTCCTGAAGCACTTAAACTAGCTCTTATTTTTCCATGTTTGTTGAAATATGTTGAAAAAAAAAAAACTAGCACAGTTTTTAGGCTGATGGTATCTTAAGTCTGTGACCTATTGAACCAGTGTTAATGTATTTATTGATAGAGACTTCAAAGCACTCTTGTACGTCACTCTGGATAAGATCAGCTGCCAGTTGCCAGAAATGTAAATATAAGTCTGGACAAATTCCCACACCCTGCCCTACAAAATCTAGTGAAAAGGGATGTTTAAAAAGCACAGATGGATGTGATTGTTAGGGGTCCAGCTGTGGGTGCACTGCACACCTACTTTTACAGTTATTATAGGACAACAGCATTGTAGACAGTGATTGTATGTATATATATATATGTATATATATATATATATATACAATAAGCAAGCATGGAAATATTTCCTGAGATGATATTAGGAAGAAATCCTGAAAGTAACAAGACTCAAAAGGGAATCCATCCTTTTGTGCAACAGATGTGCAGTTATAAATATGTTCCTTTCTATAAGTGTACTATTTTGTACTAAAAGTGCAATTGTGAGCTGTTTGTGTATAAGACAATAGGAGACAGTGTTGACAAGACTTTGATGATTGTACACCAAAGGGAAATGGTAGCTCAGTGGTAAAGGTCTTGGACTACTGATCAGAAGGTTGTGATTGAGCCCTTGAGCAAGGCCCTTAACCCTCAATTGCTCAGTTGTAAAAATGAGATAAATGTAAGTCACTGTGAATAAAGATGTCTGCCAAATGCTGTAAATGTAATGTAAGTGTACAGATCTATCAAATTCACCTAATCAGTTCAACTAATATCAATCTCTTCCCATGCCATGCCAAACCAGCAACACACATTAATCCATTTTCTGATGGATTCCAAAAATACTTTATAGCACTAATGGATATGCAATTTTGTCCATGTCTAGCTAAAATGCAAAATACAGAGTGGTGTCTATGTAAATAGATCACAGTATGAACCTGAGAGTCTTTGGGAAAAATGACTATGTGTGCAAATTAACCCAACCTACAAATAAGTTAAATATAAAATTACCTTTTAAAGGGTAAAAAATATAAAAGTACCTTTTAATAATGAAAGATTAATAAAAAAAAAAATGTATTGAGATGAGTGAGATGTGTCTTAGCACTGACAATGACATTTTTCATATTGTTGATGAAATATTTCATATTGTCAAACATTCACATCTCAAATGTCAGCAGCAAATGAATAGTGTCTGAAAATGAACTGAATATACTGTTTTATTTTGCATTCATATTGTATTCCGAACAGTTTTTTGACGTCTCAACGCCTTTAATCAGTGTTACACTGGACATGAGATTATGTATGTGTGGCAAGTCTCAGCTTATTTTTCCAGGAGTCTCTTAGAGATCTGAACTTGCCACAGCTATCATGAACTAACAGCATTCACAAAAACCTCATTTGCATATTTGTCACAATCTAGCGAGTCGGACGCGAGCGCAAAAGGCTTTAATGATAAAACGACTAAAATCAAACAAAAAACAGGAAGTGAACCAAAAAAATAGAAACGGTAAAACAAATGACTAGACTATGACAAGAAAAGGAAAACTCAAAGTGCAATAACAACAACATAACATCACATCACATATACAATGCTTGACAACCATGGAGGGAAAACACATACCTCAAGTAGGGTAACTAATGAGGGGAACACAAAACGAACATGCACAAAAACAGGAAGATCACAGAAAAGGTAGTCTGGGGTGAATGGTGGTCATTGTGAATCTGACAATATTCTACCTATTGCAGTTGCTATTTTGGATCTTGAATCAGGACCTCAGTGTTAAAATATAGCATGTAGTAGCTGGGTCTTAAATTGCACACTTTGTCAAATAAGTCAAAATTTCAAACGGGGAAAATTAATCTGATGTATTTTATTAATTGATAAAACTACTGAATAATAAAATGGAGACTCCTTAAACTAAAGGGCAAATCCTGCTTCATACAGTTTGAATGCCTGACGAAACTCCTCCTGCAGTGCTTCATCTATGTAAGTGTAGTGTAATAGACAGATGATGAGGTTATGAATATTCATAATAGTGTTACAGGCAATATCAATCATTTTAATGAATAATATATGTTCAAGTAAATTAGCCAATGATTTTGCTCTGATTAAACCTATATAACTACATGTCATAACAAAGAAACTACTGCATTGCTCTCTCCTCGCTTCTTTCTCTTCAACTACTTTCTTTCTAACTACTTCCCTAGAACACATTCTGAATTTTTCTTAAAACAAATTCTGAGTGCAGATGGACAAATCCACGATCTCATGCCTCACTGAATACCTGTCAGATAGACCCCAGCTTGTGCGGCTGGGAACCTGCCTGTCTGAGCGCCTGCTGAGCAGCTCTGGAGCACCACAGGGAACTGTGCTTTTCTCTTCACCCTGTACACCACAAATTCGGTGCAGGTCAGATCTCTGCCACCTTCAGATACATTACTACAGCTCTGTAGTGGTGGGGTGCATTAAAGACGGTCAGGAATAAGATAACAGGGACTGGACAACAACTTTGTGGAGTGCAGCAGTGTGGGAAAATCCATCCTCAGTGCTCCTCAATGTAGCTAAGACCAAGGAGATGGTGGTTGACTCCAGGTGGTGGTAGAGGACCAAAAACAGCCCTATTACCATCAAGATTTTGCCTAAATACTGACAGATTCCTTGGTGTCCATGTTGACAATGAAGGTCAACTCAGAGGCTGGCAAACTCTACCTTCTGAGGATGCTCAGGTCCTGCAAGAAGATGTCAGATATCAGTTTGTGGTAGTCTTGTAGCAGATTGTTGGGGAGGTGGCAGAAGACCTTGGAGACCTCAACAAACTTAAAAATAGTTTCTGCTTTCTGGATGGTTTTATGGTGGGTGATGGAAAGGAGTACACTTCAAACTCAGTCATTCTGGACAATAATCAGCATCCCCTTTATGACCTATTGGTTACACAACAGCGCTCCATAATAGAAGACTCATTTAGCTTGGCTGTAGAAAACAGCAGTACAGGAGGTTGTTTGTACCAACAATCTTAAATTACTTTAGTATACTTTTAATTCTCTGTGCTGCAGTAATAAGTGAATTTTCATCTGGGATAAATAAAGTGATGGATCTCTCTCTCTCTCTCTCTCTCTCTCTCTCTCTTATCTGTCTATCTAAATTCACAGTCTAATTTTGCTGTGAGCTCTTGGAATAAACTCTGACTTGTCACTTGATTTTTTTCTTTTTTTGACACCAGCTGGTTATTTCTACCAAGATATAGAGACCTGTGAGTAAACTCCTGTCATTATGTCATAATGAAATATCATTACAAACATTTCAGACTTGCACTGGGCACACTTTTGTGCCACTCTGCACCGCATTACCACCTGCACAGCTGGTCAGGAGAATAAATAATTTACTCCAGTCTTGTTTTTGCGTGTGGCGTATAATCATAAAACTAGAGCCCTATAAGTAACTGAGAATTGAGAAAATAAAATGGATTATAATTTCGGCCATGGCTGGCCACACCTACCCGATCTAACTTAATCCCCTTTGTATGACTGTGCTGTGCTGCACTGCCTCTTGCACCAGTGAGTATGAAAATACTGAAAATACCAACCCCCTAACCAACTAATGCTTTGGTTTTTTTATTTGCTTGCACAATGATGATGAAAATAGTGGGTCCTAATATTTGTGACTTTTTTTTTTTTTTGCGGTCCTGCAAACAGCAGAGCGCCCGCGGAACAGTAATCAGTGCGGGGAAGAAAACACACATCCAAATGAAGCTTTAATTAGGAGTCAAATGGAAAACAAACAGGTCAGAGGTGGCAACAACAGGAAAAGCAATTAATTATAATAGTATAATCATTTGCCTTGTCATGTTTGACACATTAAAATGCAAAAGGTGGTCATTAAACTGATTTGATGAGACTTGTCTTGTTGCTTTGTACAGCTACATTATACCAGGGTACTCGTTCACGCTTTGGAATACATAAGGAAACATTTGGAGTTAGAGAACTCAGAATAGAAGGAGCTTGTGTGCTTTTGCAGTTACAGACCACCTGCTGTCAGCAGGCTGTTGAGAGAAACAGCACCTTTCCCCTGTTTCCCCATTACCTAATAATACCCATCTGCTCTTTCCTAGCATTCAACACCACAAAGATTCACATTCAAATTCTTTTAAGGCCTTTCTCATTGCACAACATGTTAGCTCAGTGGGCTTTTTCCTCACAGTGCATGTATGAAAAACATGGTACTATATAAAGTCCATGTGATAGCCATGTACGTTAAAGTAAACAACGTTATGGCAGGCTTATATTTATTCTCTAGAAACAGACTAAAAGAGATCGTTCATGGCTATCAGTGGATTGGTAAACAAAAAGTTTGTATAACTGGAGTCAGTACACTGGCTGTTTATTCTTCTGATCTATATATGTATGCTTCGCTTCAGTTTTCATGCAAGTTAAGTGATTTTGCTTCTTTCGGCAAGATTTTCTAGGGAACTTCAAATATTTTGTCTTCTATTAAGATTCATTTTGCCCCCCACCCCCCAAACATTGGCATGGTTGAAGACAGCGAGGCAGAAAGTGTAAGAGATAAATCCAAGATGGACCTAAGAGCAACCTACACGTGATAAATCAGGGGGACACATGCTTTACACTCATCCCACACAGGATGAATTAACTGACCCTCTGCTCCATCTGGTTCCATGTGTGTGTTTGTGAATGTGTGTGTCTGTCTGTGTGTGCGTGGGTCCATATTTTTCGATTCAGTCATGTGGTGGGTGGTTTGGCAGGAGGATGTATTTGCATGCTCTCTGTCCCGCTGTTTAATTTGAAGACGTAATTGATGTTGGCATTGAGGACTCTAGACGCAGTGCTGAGCTCTATACTGCGCCTCCGGTCCTTCTTTTTTTGTACTGTTTGTGACAGTTTTAAGGAGGACACCATAAATAGTACAACAACAACAGCAAAAGGCTACAATGGCAACAACAGAACAACAGCACCAACAACAACGACAACAGCAGAAAAACAGTACCAACAACAAGAACAACAACAAAACAACAGCAGCAACAAAAACAACAAAACAACAGCACCAACAACAAACGCAATACCAGAGGCAACAAAAACAATAAAACAATAACAACAACAACATTAATAACAACAGCAGCAACAGGGATAAAACAATAGAAGCAGTAAAAACAATAATAACTGAAACAAATAGTGCTTCTCATTATCAGTATTATTACCTTTAGTATCACCATTATTGTTATATTGTTGGTTAACATTTAATTATTATTATTATTTTTAAACCAAATCCAGATTCCCCTCAGTTATCTCCGTTTCACGTTAGCTCTTCTGTACCCACGTTTGTCTCCTGTCCCCTATAACATCCTCAGACAAGTTTAATCTATCTCTGGGATCTGGTCTTTGCTCAGGTTTGAGATTTAAATGACAGCTTAAATCTCTAATGCATGTGTATCTGACATGATATTTTCCTAAATATCATGCTACTATCTTGATAGTTCTGTCGCTTTCTAGCTCCTCCTGAATGCAAACAAGGTCGCTTAAGCCCAACGGTGAGCTCCTGTCTGACCTTTGTGTCTTGTTCATTGGACTAGGCTTCTCGGTGAGAATTTAATATGAATAATGTGTTCTTTAATTGTGCCAAGTTCAAAATCAGCCAACAGCTGTCACACTCAAGCTGGGTCACAAATGCAGAATACACAATGCACTGATACAGATGGGGTCCATCATTTCACTGTGAAAAACTGCAGTGCCTTCCAGACACAGCCATTGTCGTAGGCAAAAAATTTGCTTATTTACAACTGTGGTAAGAAAAACTTTCGTTCCCATAAGACTTTTTAATCATGTTATGTTAAAAAAATACGTATTTCAGATGTCTCTCTTGTGAGTGATGAATAAAACATGACACAGGAGTGTGCTGTTTTAAGAAAAATATTTAATTACCTTCCAATAATAGCGCATACTAAAAGGGTTTTTATCGCTCTTGTACCACAGCATTATTTTTTTTTATTATTATTATTTTAGACTGATATGACACATGCATCTTATCATAGGTGCAAATAAAACATAGCAAGGCATGCTTTTAAAGGGAAAAAAATCAACTACAGAGTGGTATGACGCAAAACCCACCCAGAACACGATTATTTCCCAATAACAACAATCCAGTGGTGTTTTAAAGGTGCAATAGTTCATTTGTGAATACTTTCTTTTATAAACAAATAACCTGAGGAAAACATGCAGAGTGTTCTAAACTTTATAAAGCATTATAAAATGTGCTAGACTTTATGGGACGTTATAAAACGTGATAAGTAGCTGAGAAAACTTGTTTGCGATTTGATGAGCCTCTTATCTGTCATTTTATAGGCATGCAGTTCAGTGGGCCACTGTAGATCATTAGGGCAGAGAGTTGTAAACATGGTCAGTAAACGTGTTGTGCGTGGATAGGGATGGGATCTCGTTCAAATGTCGAACTTAACCTAATCTTGGAAAAAGGGACTAATTATACCTAATGAATTTTTAATTCGACGTAACACATCCATCCAAGTGACCCTTACCGATATTAGAATTAAACATAACACTGGCATGATTTGACAGGAAAGTAATCAAGATGATTAATTTCCAATAACTGCCTGTTCCGAAGTGTTTATTCCTTTTTCTATAATTTATAATCACGTGTAATGAGCCACGTAATCAGGAAAGCATAAAATCTACTGTCCTGAAGCTCCTGACTGAGCACTGACACTGGTTACAAAAGCTTGTATGCAGGGGGGAAAAAAATGCAGAGCTGGATCCTGTATGAATCTGATTAAAGCCTTTCATTTCTGGCATTAAAATGTCACTCAGATTTAAAGATGAAACACCTGACCTGCTTTTACTCTTCTTATCTCGCAAGTTGTAGTGCTTCCCACAGACAGCATGAAAACATCTAATTCTATACATAACACATTGCTCTATAGATGTGTCAGGGGGGAGATTCGAGCTGTAGCACTAACGGGGTGTGATAAACAACAGATTATCCTGTGTTCGAAGCTGCAGAGGTCGTCACTGAAGCACTACAGAATCTTTGCCTTGTCTCCTTGCTGTGTATTTTTTGCTGTCACAATCTGAGCACAGGTTTTATGTTGCAGCTACAAAATCGTGTAAATACGTCACGTCTGTTGTGCTTTATCACATAGTTAAATAACGCACACATACAACTGTTGTCAGTGCTTTTGCTAAGCACAGTGTTTACTCCCTTTTACATCTGTGTAAAAACTGAAAAATCTGTGTGTTTGTTTGCGTGTTTACGAAGGGATTGGGAATGCCACAGCAGACGTAGTACCAGTAGGTTCAATGGTATTGCATCATTTATTTGCATGTAGAATGAATTCATGTGCAAGTGAAATGAAGCTTGTTTGCACAAACGCATAAATTAGCCTTGGATTTTGGTGAATGTTTTCAGATGTTCTTTTGGCAGAAATGAACAAAATATTCAGAATACTTACCACCAACATACTGAAATTTCTCGACAAGTAACACAACTGCACATTTTACTCGTAACTTTTTTTTTGCACATTGCTGTACTGTTACTACATGTAGCACAAGTTGTACACCAAATTCCAAACAATATTCTTTTTCATTTGTATTATTTTATATTCCTTATTCATTTCTTATTTTTACTTCATTCATTCATCAGGTCTCATTTCACTGCAGGTTGTATACTGTATATAACTGTGGATGCGACAAATGAAATATTTAATTGTGAATACTGAACTACATGGTGAGAAGAAAAACAGTTTGCTTAGCTTAGTTTTTTTTTCCCTCCGAGGGAACTCTTCAATTCTATGTTCAACCCTGAAACGTCAACAGGCTTTCCTTTTCTGAAAACACATTTTTGAGAGGGAAAAAAAACAGGGATGGATAACACTCGAGTGGCTGTGCTTCATTCTGTACATTCTTGATTTTTTATATTTATTTATTTACATTTTTTAATATATATATATATATTTTTTAATTTTTCATACATTTCTAAAAAAAGAAAGAAATCTTTTTACATTTTCGTTAATTAAGGCTTAATTTCTATATAGACTTTTCAAGCATTACAAAATCTCTCTTATCCAGCCGATGAATGTACGCTACTGTACAGTGTGAAGCAATCTAATGCAATTTAATGGTTTAGCATCCAGTCATTTCAGTTTAGCATCTAGTCAAGTTCATCAGTGTAGAAAAAACACATCAAGAATGGTGCCAATTCATCAACTCTTGCGACGTTCTCTTGCAAAACAATGTGGATAGGACTGTATCTGTGTGTGCTTGAATACGGATAAGCTACTGGGGCTGCAGAACGGTCCTTGAGGACACTCAGTATAACATTGTGTTTTTAAAGACCCTCTTTTAATGGATTTTAATCATAAAAAAAACAATACTTTTCATACATGACATTAACTTAATTTTCATCATTTTAACCTTTACTTATTTTTTAGCTCTTAATAGTACATTGAGTATATTTTAAAGTATCGTTTTTGGCTGAGTACATAATTGAGTACGACTCATTATCTACATTAATTTATAATTTCTCTCCACTTTTGCTACCTCTGGCTAAGCCAATGATCATCGACAGTATAGGGAGTCCTTTTCCAAAGAGTCTAGCATTGCATTAACAATGCAAAGTCATCTCCTTCTCTTCATTATCAGCATTAATACTGTTTGTTCACAAAGTGTCTCTCAATAATCAGGCCTCTGAACCGCATTTGCATAAGCACTTGATGGCTGTTGTGATGGATAATTACTCGCTCTCATCCTCTTGTATCTCAAACACTCAAACTGCTGGCCTGTGTTTAATTCATACTATGGTATTGTTACAGCATGTTTCTTTGAAATGTTTCACACACTAGATTCTATCGAACGTATGTTGTTTATTACATTCATATCTTAGTGTGCTGTTCCATTTGTGTGTAGCGCCATCTCACTTTAATAATAATCTTTTAATTATATTACAGTGTTATTCATAAGGATAGTGAAGTTTGAGTGCAAGGTTTGGGTGCAATTTGGGATGAATAGTGCAGGAAATGATGCATTGCAAGAAACAAGGAGCCAAAACTAATGCAGAGGCTGAATTAAATTGCCCAGCGCAGCTGATCTATTCTCAATTCCTTGAATTTGACAGATGCTATAAATATTCACTGCTGTAAAGTCTTTAACATCTATGGATTTTTTTTTTTTTTCAGAGTTGGTCAGGCTGTTTATTGTATTTAATGCGTACTGTCTAGTTTCCTCTAATATCCTGTGTATTTCTTATACTACACTGCACTATGTCTAGTCTATTTGTATATTCTATAGCAGTACAGTGGCCCACTATCTTTATGTGCGTTGCACCAAAGACCCGGAGGCAATGTCTTTCGTTTGACTGTATTTGTGTATATTACAATACAAAGAGATTTGTCTTGACATGAAGTTAAAAACTTAAGATGAGTTTGCTATTCAGTTATTCAACTTTGCTGCTTAAACTAGTGACAATAAAGCTTTCCTGGTAACACTCTACTCTACTTACATAAATATGAACTAATGATAAGTTGATGCAAGTATAATCAAAAATAATGAAGAGCTAACCATAACTATAATGCATGTTTTATGAATTCTCGTGTCAGTAATGTTAGTTAATGGCTTAATTAACATGCAGAGGTAAACTAAATATAAAATATGTTAGATCTAACACTGGTTCTCTAAGAGTTTTACCGAATTCTCTCTCTCTCACACACACACACACACATACACACACTCACTTAACTGTGTGAACTGAACTCAGTCACACACTCAAACACTCAATTCAATTCAATATTCATCCATGTCTATAGCACCACCCATATGACTGTTTACATGCTGTTTTTGCACATTTACTCATTTGCTGCTGTTGCTGTTTTGCACACATTTCAAACTGCCACCAACTGCTGGTGTATACACAGATCAGGCATAACATTATGACCACCTGCCTAATATTGTGTTGGTCCCCCCTTTTGCCGACCAAACAGCCCTGACCTGTCATGCACTGTGTATCCTGACACCTTTCTATCAGAACCAGCATTAACTTCTTCAGCAATTTGAGCAACAGTAGCTCGTCTGTTGGATCGGATCACACGGTCCACCCATGACCCTGTCTCCGGTTCACCACTGTTCCTTCCTTGGACCACTTTTGATAGATACTGACCACTGCAGACCGGGAACACCCCACAAGAGCTGCAGTTTTGGAGATGCCCTGATCCAGTGGTCTAGCCATCACAATTTGGCCCTTCGTCAAACTCGCTCAAATCCTTACGCTTGTCCATTTTTCCTGCTTCTAACACAACAACTTTGAGGACAAAATGTTCACCTGCTGCCTAATATATCCCACCCACTAACAGGTGCCATGATGAGGAGATCATCAGTCTTATTCACTTCACCTCACAGTGCTCATAATGTTATGCCTATTAGGTGTATGTTTACAAGTACCCCCTTTGTTCACAGTTCTCCTATTTTGCACACTGCACTGTATAACATATTATTATATAGAATGTATACTGGACGGTGCTATATTGTGTATTTTGTGTATCTGTCCTGTACTGTTTTGTTTTGTATTGTCTGTTTGCACTAGGTTGCACACGTTGCACTTTATGTAGCTAGGACAACTTACTTTCAGTCCTTAGCTCTGTGTTGTTTTGTAGCTCTATGTTGTTTTATGTAACACCAGGGTCCTGGAGAAACGTTGTCTTATTTCACTGTGTACTGCATCAGCTATATACAGTATGACTGAAATGGCAATAAAAGCTACCTGACTTAACCTGACTTGTCTTAGTTTTAAAACATAATAGATAATAACATCTGCAAAATGAATAAATGATACTGTATTAGTTTCGCCCTTGCATGAAGGTGCAGTGCCTCGGATCCGAGCCAGCCAGAGCATGTACTAGTACTGTTTGATTTGCAGAGAAATGGATGGAGGACGACACAAAACTGAAGTCTTTCTACACTTGATAAAAATAATCATTGTAAATGATGAAAGTAATCCAGCACCATCCAATGCTGTCTGGGTCGGCAGCTGCATATAGCAAATTATATAAAAAATGTAAAATTTCTCATATTTATTTACTTATATTCTTTCTTATAGAGCATGTTTGATTTAGTTCACTCCTAACAAACATGTAACATCACCAAATAAAAAAGAGACGAGGTTAATTCTTTATTAGTTTGTGATTAGTACAGGCCCTAACTCATCATTAGCTCATATTTAAGTAAATATTAACTCAGGTATTAGTGTGTGATTATTCATGTACTGTAACTGTAAAGTGTTAGGGCTGTAAATACTGGTTTACAAGGCTAAATCTGAGATTTAAGACAAGATCAAGTCAAGTCGGGTCAAGAAGCTTTTATTGTCATTTCAACCATATAGCTGACGCAGTACACAGTGAGATGAGACAATGTTTCTCCAGGACCCTGGTGCTACATACAACAAGACAGAGCTACATACAACAAGACAGAGCTAAGGACAGCTGTGGACAGACATTCGTATCACTAAATGCCATAAAAACCAGACGAAATTTTTCCTGTCACTCCAGTTTCATTACAGTTATCACACTTCTAAATAACCCCATGTATTTGACCAGTGTATTTGATTGGTTATTGTGCATTCTATCCAAAATAAAATAGGTAAAAAAAAAAAAGGCAAAAAAAAAAAAGCACAAATATTGTATGCACCAATCTGCTGCTCAAGCACCAGGCAAGAAGACCATTTTTTTCCACTGGAAACTTATATGGCATATAAATAAAAAAAGACCAGTCCATGCTGACAAACTGACATATTTTATCTTGTATAACATCTGTAGTTTCACGGAAGAAAAATCAAAGAGCGGTGAAGCCCTAAAAAGAACGGTTTCCTCAGATAGTGATTAAAGCATAATACTGAGTAGCAGCTACAGTGCAAGTGATATGATATGTATGTAGTTGTAAGAATGAAGGATGTAGGTCTGGACTTGCTCTGCGAAGATGACATGGTTATTGCACTGAGTTACTACCATTTCTGCACAAACCTGATAAGACTCTGGGATTTGAGCACCATCATACTTTGTTATGTCTTTTGAAATAGCCTACACACTTCCAACATACCGATCACCTTTCTTTCTTAAATGGGAAGGACAATGTACACAAAGGTACATGTTTGCATGAGCCCCCTGAATCTGTACTTTTCCCCAGAGCTTTGGCTTGCTTCTTACGAGTACCTGGCTGCAGATATCCTGTAAAAGGTCCCTTTGTCTTGGATTCTGCCCAACATAATCAATCAATCGTGTCCTGATATCACTGACAAAGTTGTGGTGCGGTTAACATCTCCTACACACCGGGTCACCAAGGAAACTATTATGGTTATGACACAGGACGTAGGCAGTGATACGGTTTTCAATGCTACAAATATACGTATTTAAGACTATTTATGTAAGGAATAAAAATCAGTGAGGAATACTGAAGGAAAATGTGTGTGAGTGTGTGCATGTGATGTGTGAATAATGACAGTGTTTTATTTATTAATAAACAACAGTCACATGTAATGGTGGTGTTCATAATCCCACAAGAAAGGTTAGTTCCTGTTATCATTTGTGCCATAACAGCTATAAACGGTCGTTCCCTCGTCAGCCTCTCTTTACTTCTCCCTCTTTAAGTTAATCGGACAAACATTTCATTGATTATGATGTTTTTCCTGGTTAAATAAAATTACGTTAAAAAATCCATTTATTACTAATCTTAAAATAGACAGAACAAGTGCATTAACATAAGTTCATTTAAACGGCACAGAACAGCATTTTGAGAGCTGCTGCTAAATAAATAATTCATAATAAACAAATAAATAAATAAATCTACCCCTTCTGACCAATCTGATTGGAGAATTCAACAAAGCTGTGGCATTATGCTAAATATTTTATTATATCTCCTGGTTTCACCTCCTACTGCTAAAGAAACACTTTGCTCGTACAGCTGGTGAGGGACGATTGTTGAAATGTCCCATTTCTCTGGAAAATGTGTGTACTTATCCAGCCAGCCAATCATGTGGCAGCAGTGCAATGCATAAAATCATGCAGATACAGGTCAAGAGCTTCAGTTAATGTTCACATCAAACATCAGAATAGGGAAAAAATTGCATCTAAATGACTTTGATCTTGGCATGCGTGTTGGAGCCCGGCAGTCTGGTTTACATATTTCAGAAACTGCTGATCCAGGTAGCTGCATTTCTGTGGGTGGAAAATGTCTTGTTGATGAGTGAAGTCAGAGGAGAATGGCCAGATTGGTTTGAGGAAGTTTACAGTAACCTAAATAACTTCAATTTACAACTGTAGTGAAAAGAAAACCAACTCGGAATACACAACATCCTGGACCTTGAAGCAGATCCTGTACCATCGTCACCAAAACACATCTTCCTTCACCCAAGGACAGAAATCTGAGGCTACTTCAGGCACAAACTCAAAGAAATCGAACAGCTTAAGACAGGAAAAAATATTACCCAGTCTTTTTCTTAGCTCCACTCTCATTCTGATGTATAATATGACCATCACATGAAGCTCTTGGCCTGTATATGCACATGTGTGTATCTAGGTGAGGAACAGTGTGTAAAGACCACTCCTCACACTTTTATTAAATAAAAGCTGAGTGTGAATATATTCATTTCTTTTCTCTTTTTTCCCCCCTTTTCTACATACTGTGTTTATGTTTACCAATAAGCACAAAATTTCAAAATGATCAAATTTAGGATTTCTGTAGCTCCATATAAAGCCTGCATCATTCAGCAGCTCACCATTTAAAGTGTGACATAAAACATGTTAGGCAGACATGCATTTGTTTCCTTGGTGAACTGATGCTGCATGTCAAAAACACTCGGAGAGCTGTGAGTGTCTGGACAGCCCTAATCTAGCAGACGGGAAAACACATTCTTCTCTGAGTGGACATTTAGAAAGTGAGATGGCTGTGCAGATTGAGTAGTTTGTGAAGAAAATCAAGGCCATTCATGTTCCAATTTAAAGCTGAAATAGCATCCGTCTGAGATGGAGAGGCTTCCACGGCTTCATCACAGCATGCTGAACAGGCTGACGAGAACAGCCCGCTCTTCGATTATCTCATCACCAATACCAGGCTGTCTGCTGTCATGCAAAGCACTAAAGGATGTAAGCACAATCAGTGTGTAGCTAACATACAGTAGTGTTAGATGATCATATAAAATATAATCCGAAAATATATGTATTAATACATGCATTGACAAACATGTCATGTTTGCACAACTGATGGCTCACAGTGGAGCTGTGTATACTGTGAACTCTCAGCCCTGAAGATACTGATTCATTTTCTGTAACAGCACAGCTCAACAATAGTGGTGGTGTCTACAGCAATGATGCCTTCAAGTCATGTCAGAAAGATCATGTTTATGAGATTAATGCACATAAAAACCGCCGAAAAGTCGTAATTACGAGTTTCCAAGTTGGGGATGTGTCAGTAAGGAAACTTTGTGATGGGTGGAGTGTCTGTAGTTGATGGTTAATAATATGGCTAACATCTTAAAAATGAATGTTTACTGTCTCAGAAGCTGTTCTCAGTTATTATGTACTTGTATTATGCAGCAAGCATTTTACTGAAATATAAGCATATTGGTTAACACTTAAGCATCTAAATAAGCGAAATTATTCGATTTGCAACCATGCACTGGCATTCTGTTTATGGATTGTTTCGTATATTTAAGCTAAGTACAGTACCACTGTACAATTACAGTATAATATGCAACGATAAAGTTTACAGTGGCTTCAGTGACTTGGAAAAAAAAGCACACTTAATGTGCATTATTTGTTCTTTAATTTTGTAGAAGTAGAGTAGAGTGCTTTCATTTTTTAAGTGAATTAAGAGAAGGTACACCAATGTCTTGCTCCAACCAAGGTGACTTGAATGCACATGACGTCATATTTAACATTTATGGAAGGAGTCTCCAGTGTCAGCACATCGTAACAGTCTTCTATCCATTGGAGAGTCCAATATGGAGTATTCTCTGTAATGTGACAAGCCGCGTTTTTTCTTATTAAGTCTTATTAACTTCAAGTGAGAGGAAGCAAAGGAATAGCAGTTAGTTGTCAAAACGTAAGGGATGACAGGAATTAACTTGTATCATGTACAATGCACAGCAACTATAAATGCTTATAGAGCGTGACAAGTTGTAGTATAAAATAAAGAAATAAAATGTTTCAGAACTTGCTGGAAAATAATCAACTTCAGGGTGATAACATTAAGTCTGCATCACATAATCCTGTCATTGATTATTTTCCAATAACAGCATGCCTCTTTGTGTTTTATTCTTTATATAACTGAACTATAAATGCCAGTTTTTGACAGAATGAAGACCTCATCTCATATATTTGCTTTTTTGCTTGTTTTTTTCCACAAATCACTAAAATCCCGGAGAGATGACAGTTTTCATTACGTTGTCATGACAGAACTGCAGTCTGTAGTGTTCTCCTGTTATTCAGTGATTGTTAAAAACTAAACCAACCTTAACAAAGTGGCAGAACTGGCTCATTGCCCATGAAAATGCCCACTGGAACAAGTTCCTCTTTAGGAGGATGATAAAAGCTTTGTGTAGACTATCCCTAGGAAAAGTGTCCTGCAAAAATGTTTTCCCCCCAATCACAGTGGTCTTCCGTGCCAAAGCTCTGAGTGAAAGCCCAGGAGCCACAGAGCACAAATGCAAAATGACAGCTGAAGAAATAAAGGCTCAGCTGGGCTCGCTGACTGTGCTCGAGCTGACCTCTCTTTCTCCTTCTTTTAACAGATCCTGCTATGATTTGGCTCTGAAGAACAGAAATGGAAGGAAATAGGAGTTCAGATATGCTCTTTAGAGCCTTTATTGTTTTGAGGCATGATTGCATTATGGGTGGATGGAGACTGCCTTTAAATGAATTTAAAATGATTCTTGCATCGACTTGTCATTCAAGTTACATACACTAGTTTGTAAATTTT